>NW_007726778.1:95726-192575 GCF_000696425.1 Galeopterus variegatus | reverse complement strand
GGGGGGGGGGGGGGGGGGGGGGGGGGGGGGGGGGGGGAGAGAGAGAGAGAGAGAGAGAGAGATTGAGAGAGAGAGAAATACATTTGTTCATATACGTATTGCAAGAAATTTTATTTTGAGATCTGGCCATTAGCTTGCAGGATTGGAAGGGAGCTACATACGACAGCGTGAATAGATCTGGTCTGCCTGATTTTGACCCTCTGCCTGATTGATTTTGAAAGTCTGTTCATACAGTAGCTGGGAAGACCCTTTGATAGGTAAAACTGCTCTTGTTAGTTCCCTGCTAAGCTTCCAGTAGCTTCTCATTACCATTAGACTAAAATCCAAAGTCCTCATCACAGCACAGACACCTGTTTACCTCTTAACTTATTTCCTGTTGTTTTTGTTCACTCCAGCCACACTGACCTTCTTGCTGTTCTTCAAAGATGCTTAGCATGTTTCTGGCCCAGAACTGTCTCTCTTGATGCACCCACTGCCTGGAATGCACTTCCCTCGGACACGCACGTGGCTCCCTCCCTCACTCCTTAGGTCTCTGCTCAAAGGCCACCTACTCAGGGGGCCCCTCCCTGGTCACCCCAACCAAGATTGCCCATTGTCCTCTCTGGCCCATTGTCTTGCTTTATTTTGCTTCATAGGAGTTTGCATGCTGACATTTTATAATACATCTGTTTGTTATTTATTTAGCTTATCCATCTCCCAAACCAGGATGTCAGTTCCACAAAAGGATGAGTTACATTTTCTTTCAGCTGTATCTCTGGCACATAGTAAATATCCATACAATACTTATTGAATAAATTAAAATAGTAGGATAATATTTCATGGCTTATTTGTTCATTTACTTTTTAATTTATTTATAATTACCACCATAAACCTACAAACCAACCTGAGAAGTAGAACATTGTCAGAGACTACCATCTTCCTATGTTGGACCCTCTTCCTTCACACACTTTGACCCCTCCATCCAAAGTAATATTTATCCTAAATTTTGTGTTATAATTCCCTTTCTTTTTCAGTATAGTTTCATTATATGTACATGTATGTAAATTACATATTGTTTACATTGTTTCATTTTATTTTATTTTAAATTTCATTTAAAAGTATATCATTCAATATGTAATCTCCTGGAATTTTTTTTTTCACTCAATTTTATATTGTTAAGATTCATGAATATTATTTTGATATTATTTTATTCAGATACGTTGGCATTATATTATTTCTGTGTTACTTTATTTTGATAATGATGTATGATTTTTTTTTTTAAAGATGACTGGTAAGGGGATCTCAGCCCTTGGCTTGGTGTTGTCAGCACCACGCTCAGCCAGTGAGCCAATCAGCCATCCCTATATAGGATCCAAACCCACGGCTTTGGTGTTATCAGCACCGCACTCTCCCTAGTGAGCCACAGGCCGGCCCATGATGCATAATTTTGATATATGACTGTGGTCCATTCATTTTCACAGCTGTATAGTCACATTCCATTTTGGACTGTAGCACAATTTATTTTTCACATTGTCTTTTATTTATTTTTTAATTTTTATTAAGTCATCATTGATCAGACATATTTTTGGTGTTCAATGTTGACATATGTTGATCAAATCAATATTACTGGCTTATATATTGTTACAAATCATACTTATTCTTTATATTTTTACATTGTCTTTAAATGAGTGTTCCAGGATGTTTTAAGATTTGAGAAAATTTTGCAACATCCTTAAGCAATTTGTTCAAGGCCATTGAGGCAGTTAGTGGGGTTTGGGGCTCAGACTCTCTTTTTTTCCTTTTTTGTCTTTTTTTTTTTTTACTGACCGGTAACGGGATCGCAACCCTTGGTGCTGCGCCCGCACCGCGCTCAGCCAGTGAGCAGGAACCGGTCTCCACATGGGATCCGAACCCTCAGCGGGAGCGCCGCCGCGCTCCCAAGCGGCACACTCTCCCGTGTGCCACCAGGCCGGCCCCTCAGACTCTCTTTTGAGGATCCTTTCCAATTTATAGAGCCTTGTTAGGGGGCATCTTGAGTGCAATGCTCTATATTCAGTTAAAAACTGAGCATGCTCTGTAGTCCCTGGCCTGTTTTCCTCTGAGGTGGCCTCTCCTAGCTTTTCAGAGTTGGGCTCACCTCTGCATTATCACCTGTAGGCACAGCGGCCCCATTTAAATTCCCAAAGCAATATAATAGAAGGAATGTTAATGACTCCAGCTGGTGGGATTTTAAATGAAGTCCCCTCAAGACCCAGTGTAAGAGCCTTTCTTTCCAGATAGATGCAGTTTATTTACCCTCTAGCCCCAGCCATGCTATTGCCAGCTCACCATTCTCCCAAACTGGCTCAGCACCACAGTCATGGTGCTTTCTTTGAGGGTCATACTGCCAACCTATCCAGGATTCTGTTTTTTCTTTAGTAGTAAGTCTTCTTCCATGAAATGCAGCCCAGTCTGGTAGCCTTGGATTGACCTTCTCATTCTTGTTCCTTAATTTCTGGGAGACAATCTTCCTTCAGCATGACTGCTAAGACCTGACAGCATCTGGATCATCTACTGTGGAGCTCTGGTTGCTTGATCAAAACTGTAGTGCAGGTCCTTGGAATTATGCCAGCAATCATTGGATTTATGGAGACACATTCATCCTGTAAGCTGCACATCAAGAATTGGTCTCCTGTTTAGCCAGGACAGATTCTCCAAATCTGTGAAATAAATGGCTGAAGTCAGGGGTGGGATTTTTGACCAAAGACCAGAAAGCCTGTAGTGCATCTCCATGGGATATAAAACTCAAGGGCAAAATGATCATACATACTTTGACATAATTCTGTGGTGTAGGGTCACACATTGTTGAAGAAAGAGCATATAGGTGTAATATTTTGGAAAAGAATTTTATAGTAGTATTCTTAAGATGTTCATTGATTTTGGGCCTATATAGCCACTTGCGGAAATATATGCTAAGGAGATACTTTTAAACACAAAAAAACTTTAGGCACAATGATGTTTACTGCAGCATTACATAGCTACAAAAAAAAAAAAATGTAGCAACCAAACCATTCATTAGGGTGATAAATAAATTAATCATGGTACTTCCATTAGAAGAATAATATTAATCTTAACTCTTTTATGTCAACTTTGAAAAAAATATTGGCATTGTAATGCTATATGAAAAAATAAAAATTGTATGTATGATATAATCTCTACTTTGCAAAACAACCTCTTTCCCCTGACTAACTATGACAGGAAATAAGGCTGGTGGAAATCCTTCTAAAAGTTAAACATGGGAGAATTATAGCCGTCTTCTAGTTTTTTAGGGTTTTCTGTGCCTTCTTTAGGAATATGTATTACTTTTATGGGGGATCTACTTTGCAAAACAACCTCTTTCCCCCGACTAACTATGACAGGAAATAAGGCTGGTGGAAATCCTTCTAAAAGTTAAACATGGGAGAATTATAGCCATCTTCTAGTTTTTTAGGGTTTTCTGTGCCTTCTTTAGGAATATGTATTACTTTTATGGGGGAAACACAAACTAAATAAATCAAACATACACCTTGTCAATTATGAACACAAATAAAAGATACACAGTAGAGAGTGAAAAACTGGCTGCAAAGAGATTTAAATTGCCTCCCTCCCTGCATAGATATCTCACCCTGTTGAGATCAGAGGAGGAAAGCCCTTTCTAGTTGCTTGTGAAGCATCTGCTTTAGAGATCAAATTCAAGAATAGAAATAGACACAAGACATAAAATAATTGACTCTATGGTGAAAGTAGACTTTCAAATCAGATGGAACAAGGGATTGGTTAATGGGTTCAGACGTATTTAGAACAATGCCTGACACATAGTAAACACTAAAAAAAAGTGAGCTTATTATTACTGTTGTCATTATTCCGTACCTGGTATGAACATAAGTAGCTGTTAATTTAGGAAAACACATAATGACAAAACCCTAAACATTAGTTCTTATATGGAAACAAATTTCAGATAGATTAGAAATCCAAATGCCAAAAAATGGATCCACAAGCCAATTAGAAGAAAATCCAGGGTAGAGAAGTTCTATCTCAGCATAAGAGAAGTAGAGGCCTTTAGGAATTAGGAATATAAACATTTTCAACATAAGCAATTAAATTTTTCAGTAAAAGTGAAAGTTAAGACAAATGACAATATGGGGTAAACATTTACAAAACAGCTATTTTATTTAGTTTCATAATTTTTAGGATATCATGTTTATTTTCCTTTTTTCTTCATTACAAGAGTTACTAATTTTATTACAAAAACACTTTTTCAAATCTATGAAAAAAGAGACAAGTAGTTAAATAAAGAAAATAAAGCAAAGGGTTAAAAACAGTAAAACGAAGTGTGTGTGTGTGTACACACACATATATCTAATATACATACACACATATATAAACATATATATATTCATGCATATACATGTATATGTGTGTATATACATAACATAATTTATGTATATATATTATCTTTATTCGTAATTACAAACGTGAATTAAAAGGACGTGAAATGCTAGGTATTTTTTTCTCATATGAGTTAGCAAGATGAAAATTAAGATAATGCCTGATATTTTTGAGATCAGGGTTTGTGCATTGTTCATATGGAGCATAATAGAATACTCTTCTGGAAAATTTGTTTTTGTTCAGAATTATGGAAGCCACCTTGGTTTATCGTATGCCTATGAAAGGTGTATTATTTATTTTATAATAGGAAATAGAGAACCAAGAATTTAGAATTTAGAAATTCTGTACTATAAGAACATAGTACAGAATTTCTTGTGAGTAATATTCTTCTGTTCAATTTTATAAGAAAAAACTTCTTTAAAAAATAGTTTACACATTGGAATCTTCATTAATAGACATGGAATATTTCAATTAATTAAATGCTAATAAATCAGCTAGTTCTAAAAATTAAGCATCAAATTAAATTAAAATCAAATAAGCCTAATAGAAACATAGAAGTATTGTGGTATGATTCAGAATTCCTCCCTCCCTCCCTCCCTTCTCTCTTTCTCTCCCTCTCTCCAAAAAGAGTATTGCTCATAATTAAGGGGAAATGCACACTTTGATAGGAATGTAAATTAGTAAAGATTGTGGCAAAATGCTTGGCAATATATAATGTACTTAAAGTTGTAAATATGCTTTCACAGGGAAGTCTCATTTTTAGGAATTTATCCTAAAGAATAAACAAGTGTTCAAAGATGTTTAAACAAGGGTGTTCACTGAAGTGTTGTTAATAGTATTGTGAAACTGGAAATAAACTAAATATTCAACAGCAGGGAATTAATTTAAAATTTATGCTACGTGGAGTAGAATATGCTAAGTAGAATGAAACTTTATTCAAATTTAGATGTACATTTACTGAGTTTACTGAAAAACAAGATGTTTATAAAATATTAAGTGAAAAATCAGCTATGATATAGTTTGTTTAATGTGATTCTTATAGCATAAAAATTATACATATGCACGTGTACAACCATTCTCAAGTAGAATCAACTGTTAGGAAGAATATATATCAAAAGGCTCACAGTGACTACCTCTCAAAGTAGAATTACAGGTGATTTTCTTTCCTCTTCTGTTTTGTATGTTTCTACAACACATGAGCATCATTTATTCAACTTCAAATAAATCTACAACTTTTCATTTCGGCTTCCATCCTTGTTCAAGTACTGTCACTTTTACATTGTCACTTGGCTCTCTCTGAAAACAAACCCAGAGATAAAAAGCAGAGGACCAGTCACTGGTTTGGGAGGTGACTCCTGGTAGCAGAAAGTCCAGAAAGGGAGAAAAGTTGGTAGAGTATGTGTTAATAAGCAGACTAATGCTGTGCACAACTGGGACTCAACCCCACCATGGCCTCTGTAAATGAGCTAAGAACTGTCCCACTGAGGGATGGGAAGCAAGAGGCATTTGTCCATGAAGTCTCATCTCTCCCTGGTACAGGATTGCCCCAGGGTGTTCAATTTTCATCTTACTTTTAAACTGTTCTGTGTGAGGGCTGAGCACAGGGTCCCAGCTCTGGAGGAAAATCCTCAGGCAGAGAAACGGAGCTGAGCGTGCTTGAGGAGGAGGCTGATGGGGTGCTGTCCATTGCAACTACAGCTCAACTGCTACGTGGTCTCAGGAATGGGATGCAGCATCATCTGCCTGGCATGCTTGGTACCCCTGGCTTTCCATCACAGCACCTCAAAAGGCATGCCTGCTTCCACCCTTACCCTCCTAGAAGGCATTCTCAGCACAGTCACCAGAATGATTATTTTAAAACTGAAGTCATATCATACTACACCTTTGCTCAACGCCTTCAAATATCACTCACAAAAACAAACAAATAAACAAACAAGGAATCGAACACAAAAAAAAAAAACCAGAAAAAACTTAAATAGTCCACAAAACTGTACTTCTCAGGCCCCCATGACCCCGTCTCTCACATTTCCTCACTGGACTCACTATAGCCAAACTGGCCTCCATACACTTTTTCCTCCAATATGCGGGCACCCAGGGCCTTGGCATAGCTCCCTCTGCCTGGAAGGCCTCTCTGTCCAGCTATGCACTTACCTTTCTCACTACCTTCAGGTTTCTGCCCAGGTGATCCTTTCTCAGAGCAGCTTTCCCTGACTACCTTCTGTAAAATAGCAACTATCTAATTCTACTGCCTTCTATTGCTATCTCATTTTTCTACATTGAGCTAGTCATCATCTGACAAAAACACATATTTTTCTTTATTTTTTAAAAATTTATTTCTGACTTCTCTCCTACCAACAGTTGACTATAAGCTCTGTTGGGACAGAGTTGTGTCTGTTTTATTTTGTTTTCATTATTATTATTTCTCCATTGCCTAGACTATTGCAGGCATCTAATACGTGCTTAATTAATGTTTAATGACAAATGAATGAATAGATGAATGAATTAATGAGCAAAGGATTACTCAGTTTCCAAGGCAGGTATAGAACAGGATAGAGAATCTTTCCCCAAGTCAGACTACTTCTTTGGTGTTTTCTGCTCATAGGGACACTTTCACTAACCCTCTATGACCTTGACAATTCTGCCTAGTTTTTGGGCTGCCTAGGTGTGTAGCATCTGGCAGTGTCCACCCAGTTAGTCAGATACTGATTTCTCCAGGCTGTCTGCTCCTGGGCCTGTCTATACTCTGGAAGTGCAGGTGGACTGAAGCTCCAGTCAGGATGAACTGACTTGAGCAATCAGTTCTCAGAGGGCAGGGTCAGTGTTCTGAGTACATTCCTGGAACAAGTTCCAGTCAACTCTATCTTTGTTTCCTTGTCAGGCCATGGGAAAGAACTTGGTATACTGGCACTTAGCCTTGTAGGACAGACTTTTTGACAGTACACCTTCCCATAAGCCAAGACAAAATAATCCTTCCATCAGCACTTTTCCCAGTTATGCCGGTCCTGGATGCTTGCCCCAGCCTCCATCCTGCCTCACTGCTGTGGCTGCTTATAAAACAGGAGGTCCACCCACAACTCTCTTCGCCCATGATTCACCTGAATTAATAACAAGGCTCCACACTGAGAAGTGAAAATATCTTCTCCCCAAAGAATGTGGAGTGTTTGGAACTGTGCCTGAACGAAACATCCCTAACACCCAGAGACACCAAAGGCCACTCATTTATGCAGCAGAAGAAAATGAGGGTAGGGTTGAAAGTCTCCCGTGTGCCTCATGGGAGGGAACTAAAGTGGCATTTAACCCTATCTGGTGACCTGCGCTTCAATTTGAATTTGTCCCATTGCATCTTATCCCATTCCATAGGTAATGAATGCGCACCTAAGTATACATAGTATTGGTGCCAAAATCCATGCTCTGATAAAGTATTACCCTTTAATTTTAATCTGAAGTTATGAGTTTTCAAGAGATTGCTAGTATAATTTGCTTCTTTTTCTACTTGTCATAACTGAATTGTTTTTAACATGAATTATATAAAAACAATATAAAAATAAATCTTTCTATTATTGTTACTTAACTCTACCTAAATGCCTGTAAGGTGGTCTCCGAGGGGCTGATTATATTCAAGAGTCTTCCTAATATACCCAAGTAGGAAATGATCAAGATTTCTACATACGGTTATTCTCAAATAATTTGGGGTTTGCTCAAAAGTCATTTCATGGATATTATTATATCCTGGCATCTAGAGAGATTCCATTCAGGCATTATTCTAACATTTTGCTGTGTTTCTGATAATTAATAAAATGTGAACTTGTATATATGAAAATAAACATTTTGTCAATGTAGACTCAAAATCACAAACACTATTTCTCACAGAAATAATAAATCATCAATAGAATTATTTGGTATCATTATCTACATTCTTATTCTTGCATTTTTTTATACTATTCAAATAATTTTTCCTCTTCTCTACTCTTTCCACAGAATGTACTTCATTACTACCTACAACTATGTGTGCAAGATGATGCTTGAGCATTTGATATGTGCAACATGAATCATGTGAAATTTTTTCTTTCAAAACAGCTATTTCCTCTCTCTTCTGAGACATGATTTGTTGTATCCATGAAAACCACTTTGTGTAGAGTTCACAGATAATAATGAAACATCCTGCCAGTTTTAAATGCATAATTTGTGCTAAGTATTTTTCTAAGTGATTTGCATGTATTGTACAATTATATTCTCATAACATCCCTCTGAAACAAGTATTATCCTCCTTTAGCAGATGAAACAACCAACGGTTCCTCCCTATTCAGTTTGATTGAATGCTATGTTTTGAATGTCCCCCCAAGCTCATGTTGGAACTTAATATCCAATATCGTATTTGAAAGGTGGGGCCTTTGGGAGGTGATTGATTCAAGAACCCTGCCCTTATGGTTAACGGATTATTCCATTAATGAGTTATCATTGGGGTGGCATTAACCACTTTATAAGGAGAGAAAGAAACACATTAGTGAGCTCGTGCTCACCTCTTCCCATGTGACACCCAGCATAGCCACTGTATTCTACAGAGTTTTCATCAAGAAGAAGGCTCTCACTAGATGCACCCCCATTGACCTTGGGCTTCTCAGCCTCCAAAATAAATTTCATTTCTTCATAAGTTACCCAGTTTCAGGTATTCTAAGTGACTGAAAATGGACTAATACATTGGGGGAATCCAAATTCTATCCTTCTGCATTCTGAGGTAGCTGTGTTAGCCTGGTCTGCACTCATTTGTTAGTATATTTATTGAAAAAAATTTTTTTTGATTTCCTATTCTACACAAGAAGATGAATCAGGAACAGTGTTAGGAGCTGCAGAAGTCAGACAGGAACAAGGTTCTAACCCTTCCCCTGGGATTTGAAACATAGTTGTATGTATTATTAGGTGACATAAACTTCCAAAACAGTGCCATTCTAACATCTTCGTAACTTAGCACAACAGAAGTCCATTTCTTCTTACCACAGTGTTTGGTGAGCTATTTTACACCTGATGATTTCAGGATCTGGACTCCTTTCACCTTGTGGCTTTGCCACTTTTTGTGTTTTAGAGCCCTTCTCTTCCGAATGGTTGTATTAGTCTGTTTTGTTTTACTATAACAGAACTACCTGAGACTGGGTAATTTATAAGGAAAAGAGGTTTATTTGGCTTACAATTCTGGGACAGCTGCATTGGGCCTGGGCCTCAGGCTTCTTCTACTCATGGCAGAAAATGGCAGGCAGCCAGCAGGTACAAGCAGATCACATGATGAGAGGAAGCAAGAGAGAGGAAGTAAGAGGTGCCGGGGTCTTTTAAACAACAAGCTATCACAGGAACTAATAGAGTGAGAACTCACTCATTAATCTCCCCTTCTCCAGGGAGAGCATTAATCCATTCATGAGGGATCCATCCCATGATTCAATCAGTTTCCAACACTGCCACACTGGGGATCAGATTTCCACATGAATTTTGGAGGTGACAACACATCCAAACTCCATCAATGGTTGATGGAGAAAAGAGACGCAAGATAGGCCAGTCCAGGCCTCGGTACACATCATTTTATTCAATTGGACAGAACTCAGAATGTGAACTCATGTAATTTCAAGGTTGGCTGGACAGCATAATCTCACTATGTGTGCACAGGAAGAAACAGAAATGGGAAACAGTAAGCATGCAGCAGTTTCTGAATGGACCCACCTCTTTAGACATCAAATAGCTATTCACTCCTCCATAGAACACTTGTCCACATTCTGAGGGAGACAACCCCAAACATCCATCTATTTAGTGCATCCAGGCCAATATTCAGGATCTCCAGATGATGCATGTTCTCTCCTTGAGGTCCCTGTGTGACTTGCTATGGTCTAGTGAACAACAAACTCATAGGATAAGTATTCTGACCTCCCATCTCCATGACACACACCCCAACCTCATACTCTCCCAATGTACTTTGTCAAGCAGAAACAGGATGACAGCTGTAAAAACTCCTGTCTGCAAAGTTCCCCAGTAGTGATAAAATTCTGCTGGGCAGTCCTTATAAAGGATCCTTGCACAGAGCATTGGAAAGTTCTGGATGAGACCCTGATTATGCCTCTGGAAGAAATTCCTTTGTGTACTGTTTTTGATGGCTCCTCTTTGAGTGTTTTCTCTGTGGCCACATCTGAAGTTGGTGTGGCGGAGTTTGTCCCCCTTGAGGACTACTCAGTGTTTGTTGCCTATTTTCTGCTGATACAAGTTTTGCAGCTCAAAGGTTGTTTTAAGTCTCAAGTAGTCACAATTTTTTTCACAGTACATTTCCCCCCAAAATGTGACAAGCTTTGCTTCCAGTGACTTCCATGTGCTAGTAGTTAGTCCTCGATATTTCTTCTAGTGATGAATCTCAAATGTGAGTTATTTTTCCCCCTCCCACATGACTTTCTCTCTAACTAAATGGATAGTAAGCTTGAGAGTGGGGTAGGGGGAAGAATCTAATACCCTTAACCTGATTTCTAGCAGTTGTCTGAGTTACTTTGAGTTACAAATAAAAAGACATTGGCTCTTCCTGATCAGCCCAATTTCCTTTATAAACAAACTACAACAGAACAGAACAAACACAAACACACAAGCAAAAAAGATGCTAGCAGGATTAACCGAATAATTTTAGAAGTCATTCATTCTCTCTTTTTTTAATTGAAACATACACATATTTGTGGGATACAGAGTTCAATATCAATACATGTATACAATGCGTGATGATAAAATCAGGGTAATTAGTATATTTCATTATTACAAAACTTAACCGTTTCTTTGTGATGAGTTCATTCAATCTCCTCTCTTCTAGCCATTTGATAACATGCAGTAAATTATTATTAATTGTAGATGCCTAGCTTGACTGTACACCAGTAGAACTTATCTTTCCTATGCAGCTGTTTTGTGTCCATTAACTAACCTCTCACTACCCTTCATCATCATATCACAGCATCTTGCAAGTCCATAAGTGAAGACTTAAGCACTCATTGTAGAAAAAAGGAAATGAACAAATCCTTTGGGTTAGTAATTCACAAGAAGGATTCTGTCAGTCCTCAGTCTTGCCTCCGTGCATCCAAATTGCTCCTCCTGCTAAATTCCCTAAATTCCCCCACTAGTCATTTGCTTGTACTTAGGCAGACAACAGGCTTTTAAAAAGTGAAACCTGAATATATTGTCAGCTAGAAATGCATTATAAAAGAGACAGGATCTTACCAGATGAGCTCTAAGTCACATGCTATTGCTTTGGAAGTGAGTGTGATCAAGTTCACAGGGGGCAGCTGACAACTTGGTTGAGCCTGAGTGGTAGTCTGTGAGCTGAGGGAGGTGTAGGCAGAGCTGATGGAAGTGATGGAGAATTTGACATTTCGCTGGAAATGGTCCTAGAGGTGGGTCTTCTATTTCTGGAAGACAACACAGTGAAGTAGAAGGAACATTAATTTCAAAGCTGGTAGGTTTTATTTGCAGACAAGATCTGCTGTTTATGAGCTATATAACCCTGAGCACGTTACCTAAACCTCCCTCTAGCTCATTCTCCTCATCTGTAAAATGCAGTATAATGATGGCACATTCTCTGTAGTGTTATTAGAAGGATCAAATGAACTAATAAATGGGAAAGTGCTTTTCAAATGGCAAAGAAGCTTCAGATGTAAGTTGTTATTATAATTGGTCCTTAATAAATGCTCTTTGATAATAATGGTCAGTGTCTAATCTCATTCTCTTTCCCTGAAGGATTGTGGATATGAGGCATCAATCCCACAGAAACAGAGCTTTCTGTCGGCAGTCTCTTCTACCCATCTTAGAAGCTTGTTGGAGAAGTGGGTGTAGGACTCACCTCCCCCTTGCTCAGTTTTTCTAGGCAGCATTTTATCAGGTTAGAATTTTGTTCTGATGCGGCAGATGGTATCTGTGTGACTAAATGGAAAGAGCATTGGACTGCGAGTTCCAGCATATACTTTCATTTCTTTATTATTTCCTCCATTCATTCATTAATTCAGCAAATATTACTGACAGCCCATGTTGTATCAGGCACTGGGCTAACCTGCTGTAACTGTGGGGTTGAGTATCTTAATCTTCCTTCTCATATTAATAGGAACTTGAGAGAGCTGTTTAACTTCTTACAACATCAGCTGACTCAACTGCCCATGGTGATCAGCCCTGCCCTATCTTCCTCACACAGTTTTTATGAGAGAATAACTTGGAGAGTGCTTTGCAGGAATGAAAGGGCTGGACAATTATGAGGTGCTAGTATGTCATTAGCATTTTTTGAATAGCCATTGGCATATGGCATGGCTACCGTGTTCAGGTGGGACAGCCAGAAAAGAAAGCTGGTCATAAAGAAAGAGGAAAACTGGTTATGGTTTAATGACATTTTATGGAATGCCAATAACTGAACTCAAGATTCTTTCATGGCTGGGTATGGTGTGAAGTTAAAGCCTTAAAAAAGATGAGAAAGTTAACTCAAGAAGATCAGGAACAGGTGTGGGAAAAATGGGTGTAGTGACTGGTTAGAGTTTTTAACACACTGCCTCACAGGACAAGGCAGGCAGAGCGAGGCATGTCCAGTGACTTCTCTGGGAACCCTGACATGGACAGTAACACAAAATTAGTTTGGGTAGTAATATTAGTTAGCATTTATACCACACTTTGTTTTCAAAGCACCTTACAATGGTTAATTGGATAATTATATCCCTGTGAATTAGGTCAGCATTGTCATTTCTCTCTCATCCCATTAATCCCCTCTCTTCCTCAGCTAGCTTGTTAGTCACCGAGTCAAACATTCAGCCATTATTTAGGTGTGTCCCCAGGAAAGAATGCATTGGACTTAAAGGGAAGGCATAGGAATGAGTAAATGACACTGTAGCTATTATCTCCTTTTTAAATGCTAAATATGGTCTTTTTAAAATCAGATCTTAGCCTATGGAAGAACTACTTACAGTACCTTCAAAGAGTCACTTTCATGCCTCCCCTTGGCCACCAATAGGAGGTATGACAGCTGTTCTTATCCTTCATGGACTATTAGAAAAACTCTAGGGTGATGCATGACTCAGAGAGGTGTGTTCCAGTGTGGCTTCTGTCACTCACTAGCTTATTAGATGTGATGATTTCAACAAGTCACCCGAAATTTCTAAGCTTCAGAGTTCACCTTTGTAAAACATGAATAATAATACCTGGCCTGCTTTCCTCCATGCTGATTTTTGAGGGTGACACAAAAATCATAATTTAGGGAAGAACATATGGCTAAATCTAGTAAGATGTGCTAGTCTTATTGGTTAGAAAGGTCTTCTTGACACTAATCCAAAGACGTTAATTACGCAGTGCCACCACCTCATCTCTTACACCTGTGGGCTGACATTACCAACTGATCATGGTACTCTTTTTTTTTAACCCCCTGAGCTGCACCATAGTTTCAGAATCCTTTTCAACATAGCTCCCTTAGCCACCACTACTGACTGATTGAAGTTGGTACAGGCAAGAAAAACATCTGCTAACCCCAAATCTTAAATATCTTCTGCTATTTGTACTTATTTTATGTTATCTTGAATAAGTTATATATACACATGGCAAAATATGTTTTTAGAAAGTGAACCCACTAGTCTCCTGTCTTCTGCTATTTCTGAAGGGAAAATATTTGATTTCTTTACATGTTCTGATAAATATTCTCTCAGGAAAAATAATTAAAGGACATCTCAAAGTAATGTTAGACAGATAAGGAGATATGACGTTCTGAATAAAGAAAACCCATTTCATTGTAACTGTTGGCAACACGTTGGCTGAAAATATAATCTTTCAGCCTTTATTCCAAAGGACGTTAACTCTATGTAAATAAAAAATGATTTTGAGTCTAGTTGAATTGAATCTAGGTGCCCATGTAACTTAACCATGTTCCAAATATTAGTTTCTGTTTTTGTCCTCTGGATGCCTTTCCAGTTTGAACTGAACAGTGAAGACTCCTTGAAATGTTATCATCATCACTAATACCTGGGATGGTTGAAGGCTTTTTTTTTTTTTTTTTTTTAAATAATGTCTCTCTTTTGCGAGGCTGAACTGGAAAGATAAGTAGCCAGGGTGAATGGCTGAGAAAATTTTCTATTTTTAGTGGTGACATTTGGGTAAGATTTAGGCAGATGAAGTAAAGTCAGCAGAAACTATCGGATGTAGGATCCATTTCCTAACTCATGACTTAAGGGTACATTACACAAAAGTGATAGATTATTATTCTGGGCTATCCATAGCAAACTTGGTATCACTACTATTCCCTTCTATGATGTCTTCTGCATTGAAGAGGGGAAGTAAGAGACTCCTGTTTCAAAATCCTTTTCCCTATGTGGTTTCAGGTTAGAGTCTGCCAATTAGAGCCATTTGTATGCCATTTGGAAAGAGGGAAGATAACAAGAGATCACTACTCTTTGAAGGAAATGGCAGTCAGATGCATGGACAAATGAGTGATTTATAGTAACTTCTTGGTGAGGTCTAGGGAGCTACTTGGTTTACTGCTGAGGATGAAAAGATTTGGTACAAACTTCTCAGGGATTTTTGGAAACTGAAGCAGATTTTCAGAGAGCTCTTGAACCTTTCTGCTTTGGTAGTTTAGGTAAGATCTTTAGTGTCATCTTTTCCAAACTGTGCTTCCAAGTTCTCCCAATAGTTAAGCCCCTGTTTCTGGGCTTAGGCCCTTTACACTTGGAATAGTTAGAATGGATTCTATTTCTTGACTGAACTGAACTCTAACAAATAGAGAGCTTCATTTTTTTTTTTGTTTGTTTGTTTGTTTGTTTGTTTTTTAACTGTAAGTGGTTCTAGGGTAATAGAACTTGAAGGATAAAACTGTCAAATTGATTCTCTGTATGAATATAATAGAAAGCAGAAAAACTTCAATGATAGGGCAAAATGGGTCACTGATATTCCATGGTATGCAGTAGTTATTTACATTATCACATCTAATTTCCTGGAGTTATATACTTATAGAAGGCAAGAATTTGGGAAGCAAAGCAGCAATAATAGTAATAGAACTTTACAGTAAAAATAAAGAGTACCAAAATAGTGCACTGGGGATGGCTATTTTGGAATACATTGTAGAACTTGGAAAAAGAAAGGCAGTGTCCAGGTTTTAAATTAGTAATTCAAAGAATGGGATAAATATCAGAGACTATGATTTTAATCCCTGCCTTGAAGGATTTCTTATTTCTTATAAGAATCAGGACCAATATTTTTAAAACCTAACCAGAAGTATTACCTTGAGGGTAAGTGGACTTAAATTAAGACAGAATGTACAGAGTTATCAGGTCTCGTATTAAAATTAGAACATTAATAAAGAAAGAGCAGCACCCTGGAAATCATAGAGGAGACATTTGAGCAGATTTTAATGAATCTAGGTAACTTGGACACCTCAAACACTCTGAATATCCCTATCTGTCAGAAGCAGTACTGCTTCTTTTCCTGACTGATTATCTTGTAATGATCTCAGCTTTGGTATTCACCTTGCAAAGAAATGCTGATTCTCTTTAAGACCCATTGCCTTTTTTGCTTCCAGATTCATAATTGACCTCAAATCCCAATAAAACCCAGGAGGATAAGATAAAATATAACTTCTGAGTGAGGAGAAATTTCCATATACACAAGAAGATTTGCAATATTTTTGTCAATTTATAGTGGTTTATGTATTGGACTAGGTGTTAGACCATGTAGCAAAGAATGTAATGTTAGAAGAATTAACATTATTAAAATATCCATATTGCCTCCCCCAATCTACAGATTCAGTGCAATCCCTATCAAAATACCAACAACATTCTTCAGAAAAGCAGAAAAAATCATCTTAAAATTTGTATGTACCACAAAAACTCTGTATAGCTAAAACAGTCTTGAACAAAAAGAAAAACGTTGGAGGCATCACACCACTGACTTAATATACTCTAAAGCTATAGTAACCAAAACAGCATGGTACTGGCATAAAAACAGATTAATAGACCAGTGGAACAAATAGAGAGCCCAGAAATAAACTCATGTACTTACAGCTAACTGGTTTTCTACAATGGTGCCAAAAATATTCACTGGATAAAAGATAGCCTTTTCAACAAGTGGTGCTAGGAAAACTAAACATCCACATATAGAAGATTGAAATTAGAACTCTATCTCTCACCATAAACAAAAATCAACTCAAAGCGGATTAAGGACCATAATTTAAGATCCAAAACTAGAAGAAAACAGGGGAAATGTTACACAAAATGGAAATGGGCTGTGCTTTTCTGAATAAGACTACAAAGGCACAGGCAACTAAAGCAAAAATAGACTAATGGACTACATAAACTAAAAACTTCTGAACAGAAAAGGATACTATCAACAAAGTGAAGAGATGACCTTCAGAATGGGAGAAAGTATTTTCAAACTACACATCAGACAAGGTGCTAATATCCAGAATGTATAAGGAACTGAAATGTTGACTAGAAGCTTATAAAAGCAATGAATAAAACTTTGGCCTAAGTTCTCTCTGAAAATGCCCAAAACATCAATAATTATTTTCCCAGTTCATAAATGAATAGTTGGAATAAACAGACTTAGAAAATGGCAAAACATTCTGTTGGCTTTCTGAGCAGGGGAAAGGTAGCTACAATGACAAGAAGAACCGAGTCACAGTTCATCCCTACCACAACAGGAAACCAAAGTCGATGTAACACACTAGGAAGAATTTCAGATCAGTGGTATTATCAAAGATTTGAAATATACCTACCTGGCCTGTCTAAAGGACAGATGGAATTTAGAGCATAAAAATGAATTTTTGTGAATTTAATCAGGTGGTAATTCCAAAAGTAGCTGCCGTTTCAAATGTAGTTTTGTTGCTATTGTATGTTTTGTTTTGGTTTTGTTTGATTGGTTTTGTTCACTTGTACAAATGAACTAAACTCCTTATGCCCATTATTCAACCATCGCTCTGTTGATTGTTTTTATCTTTTGTACCTGTCAGCAAAAAATCTTATAAACAGCTTGCTTTTACTTGACATGGATAGCAGCACAACTTCACTGTCATAACCTCAGTTTATATCAACTCTTGGTCTTGATTTAGACCACAAGGGCCTTAATTGTCTCACTATTACACAGGGCATGATGCTAATCTATAACAATAATTACATCATGCTGCTTGGAATTGATGATTGTGATGCAGACAATACCCTATATGCCAAGGTAAGTCATATATATGACAGAAGGTGAAAATCAATCTCAATCATCTCGAGGAAATTTTTAGGTGTCTGAGGGTTTGGAGTATGTTGAGATTTCCCTACCAAGGTAAAGAACTAATTGCTATATCTTGCACTTACTGCCTCTAGGAAAGGGCACAATACCAGGGGGCCTTTTCAAATTTTAGAAACAACACATGCTGTATGAGTGCATGTTAACCTGACCCATATATCTAAGGCCTGCTTTAAGTTGGGGCCAGAGAAAAATAAGGCTCTGTAGCAGGTATACAGTCCCCTGCTTCCTGAGCTATGGAATCAAACACATCTAATGGTGCTTCAGGTTTCTTTAGAAGATAGGGATTGCTGTGTAATCCCACCAGGAGAGTAATAGCCCAAATTTTTATAAGTCTGGAGCAAAGCTATGCTTGGGGTTTTTGTTTTGTTTTGTTTTTTTGCACGCAGCTATGATTCTTTTGAAAAACAGCTTCTGCTTTCTACAGGGACCTACAGATTAATACTTATTCATGAGACACCAAATTGCTATGTAACATGAACTATCCACCTTTAACTGGTTATATATGACCCACAAAGTCATGAATGGGCAAATACTGGGAATACGCAGCAGCATTCTATCATTCCATGGAAGTGGATCATACTAGTTTAGGCTTAAGAAAGTTCTGAAAAAACCAAGGTACAGTGGCAGGTGCCTGGAGTTCCAGCTACTCAGGAGGCTGAGGATGGAGGATTGCTTGAGTCTAGTATGCTATGCCTATTGGGTGTCGGCACTAAGTTTGACATCAACATGGTGACCTCTTGGGAGCGAGGGATCACCAGGTTGCCAAAGGAGGGATAAACTGGCCCAGGTGGGAAATGGAGCAGGTCAGAAAATTTCTAAATACGTAATTAAGGTATACGAGCACATGGCTGACTCTGTATGGGATACATTTACTGCATAAGCCACCTCAAATTTAATGGCTTAAAATAGAACTATTAATTTAGCTTATAAATCTCACAATTCATGGATCAGTTAGGTCATTTCTCTGGTCTGGGCCAGCTTCACTGATCTCTGCTAGGTTTATTCTTGTGTCTTCTGTCCAGCTTACAGCTGGATTATTTGGAATGGCCTCATTCACATATGTGACTACTGACAAGCTATCAATGGGGCAATGGAGGTGACTGGATTATATGTCTCTCATCATTCAGAAGGCTAGCCCAGGCTTTTTCAACTTGATGGGTTAGAGTTCCAAGAAATGCAAGAATAGAAGCCATGGGGATTCTTGAGGTTTATATTCAGAACCCAAAGTTATTTCTTCCTGATTTGATTTGATAGCAAAGATAATAAGAATATCTCAGATTCAAGAAATGGCAAAAGAGAGTTCACCTCTTGATGGCAAGAGCTTCAATGTGTCATTGCCAATTTTAATAACATATATAGACTTCCATGCACTTATTATTGCTTTATTAATACCTTTTTATCAACCATCACATAAGGCTCTATGGAAAGTTTTCTATTACTAGCTGACTAAGGAAAAAAAAAAAAAAACGGAACTGTTTTGCACATAATTCTGTACAGTATGGTGGAGCCACCCAAAAAGTGAATGGGAATGACCACATTCAGAACACATTCAGAACAGCACTGAAGAACAGTGGTGAATAAAAATTTTCCAAATGGGCAGAATTCTGAGCATTGCTTTTTTTGTGTGTGTACCTTTTGGAAGAAAAGGTGGCCAGGGATACACATTTACTCAGGGATAATTGGGATAGATGGTTGTGGACTTAGTAGGAAAAAGATTAAAACATTGGTCATAACAAAGTCTGGGGAAAAGTTTGTGGAAGGGTCTCACAGAATGGGTAATGATTATGGGGATATTTAAATTCCACTTAAATGTTCATCAAAGAGCTAAAATGGTTCCTAAAGTTCAGGTGGATAAGAAGATCTGTGTTGTTTAGGTCAGTTAGCCTCCTTTTCCTGACACCCAAGCCATTGTTCAGTGGTTTCATGACTAAAGTGGGCCCATAGTGGCAGGGGTAGGGGTTATACACAAGCTTTTACTCATTAAGGCTTATCTGGTGACAGAGTTTGGATGTATTATCCTCTCAGAACTCATGTGGAAATCTAATCCCCAATGTAGTAGTGTTGGAAACTGTTTGAGTCATGGGGGTGGATCTCTCATGAATGGATTAATGCTCTGCCTGGGTGATGGTGGTAGTAAGTGAGTTCTCACTATCACTTCACATGAGAGCTGGTTGTTTAAAAGATCCTGGCACCTCCTCTCTCTCTCTTGCTTCCTCTCGCCATGTGATCTGCTTGTACCCACCAGCTGCCTGCTGCTTTGTAGAGGATTCATAAATGTACTTCACAGAGCCTGGTTTTCCAAAGCCTTACAGTTTCAAATATTGACCTTGCAAAGGATAAGAAATTTTCCTCAGGCTATAAAGTCTCTCTTTTAAGATAAAGATTTGTAACACAGCAAGGCTGCTGGTTCAAAGACAGACTGGTTACTGATTGATATTTAAAGCTACTGGAAAGCTGCTGGAGGGAGAAGGAATGTTTGCTAGATCAAGCTTTTGTTGGTGGATCACTTAATTGTCTAAGGGAATGTCATCTGACTTGTTTTTACTGAGTGTTACCAGCTTCTATTGTTAAACTTGTAAAATGGTACTTAGCAAAATCCCCACCTATGTCTCTTCCTGTAGCTTCTTGGTCTGGAGAATAAATGCAGGAAGAGAACCCCAATTGGGGGTTAATTTTCCAAGAAAGGAATGCCTCTCACTTGAGGGTTCTGAGGAAGTTAACCACTTCAGGGTTTCTCAGTGCTCAGAAGTGATGGGCTTTGAGTAACCCTTTGTGGCTCTGTCACCCAGGGGAAGTGGGGTGACAAATCCACGGGGGCAAAGCAACACCTCTTTCCACCATGAGTAGAAGCAGCCTGAGGCCTGTGCCAGATGCAGCTGTCCCAGAATCATAAGCAAATAACCTCTGTTTTTATGAATTACCCAGTCTCAGATATTCTGATACAGCAACACAAAATGAACTAATACATCCGGCTACTGTATAGCTGAATGCCAAAACTGCCTATAGAAAAGACGAAGTATGAAACCCTTATATGGCACCATTCCCTGGGAGAAAAGACAGTAACTTGGTCACAAGTGACAAGATTGAGACTCTTCTGTCATAGAAAGAACCAACTATTTATCTTCACTGGAATAGATATAGGCTAGGTTTACATTTGCTTGCTATGCCGACTTGGACTATTTTACCAGGTAAAGATTCATGACCAAATGAGTTGCTGACTGAGGGCAAAAGAAACACAGAATGCGTGGGATAAGAAGTGAATTATTAAACTAACTTTGGCTGCATTATCACTTGCAAAATGAGAACTTTGTAGTTATGCATGTTTTCTTCCTTGCTTTTATGTGCTTTACATGTTTACCAGTTCTCCCTCCATTCTCATCTTCTATTTCCAATAAAAGTTTAACTGTAAATGACCTTGAAATTCAAAATTCAAGTTATAGTATACCAAAGGAAGTTTGAGCTTTAAAATGAAGGACATTACCAAAAGATAAATAATACACAGTGGTTTTAGTCTAGTTTTGGGGCAGAAAGTGAGCAGATCTTTGGCTATATGAGGTATATTTATACCATGTTAGGTGAAAATGATGTTAATATATCATATTTTAAGGTTAAAATAGGTAAAATGGGTGTATAGGTATGCTGAGCTGACAGATGAGTAGTTCATGCAGACTGTCTTTTGTAAGGACAGCATCAATATCACACCCTTCTAAGATCTCTTCTGCATCACAGAGCAAAAGCCAAAGTCTACATTTTCCAGTATACTCTTTCATATATAATTTTAGCTTAGCATTTACCACATGTGTAAGATTGAAAGAAGGAAGAGAAGGGGAAATCACTGTTCTCTGGAGGCAGTTGTGGCCGGATCTGTGAGTAAATGTGAAATTCATAGTAGTTTTCTGGTGGTCTTTTAAGAACTGCTCTGTTTATAGCTGCAGCGTGAGATTGTTGGTGGGAGCTTCACAGATATTCTTGTGAATTGGAGGGACTTTCTGGCAAGTCTTATGAATCATTGACTTAGGGTGTTCAGGCTAAAATCTTCAGCACTGGCTCGCATGAGCTTTGCTCTCTAAGCTCTTCTAAAAATTGAGTAAGCCTCTAATTCTTATATTAAACCCTATAGACCCAGAGTGACTTCTATTTTCTGGCCTAAAACAATTGGAAGGATATGTGGTGATTCTTTAGACTGGTAATTCCCAATATTGATGAATATGGGAGTCTATTTCTACAGTCAACATCCTGTGAGGGAGAAAATGTATAATGGCAAATACTCTAAACATAGTAAGGTTTTCATAAACTGAATTTGTATGTAGTTAATCATAATAGAATCTATATCTGTCAGAATAGCTTGTGTGAGATGGTATTCGTTTAGGCACATGTGGATTGAATGACTCCTTGTAGTTAACCCTGGCTTCTCTCAGCTGTCCCTGCACCACCCCATCCCAGAAAGAGAAAGGGGAAATTGTAAACTTGAAAACTGCTGCTGTGGCTCAATATCGTTATGTTTTCAGTAAGAAGTTTGAGATTTAGGAAAAGGGATTGCTTTTGATTACCCGGCTGGGACCAAAACAAGGACATTCTTATTCGTAATAGAAGACTCTTTCCAATAAAAACATCCCTACCCAGAGTGTCAAAAATGTCATCAGTCTACAATTCTTTACGATTATTTGTCTCTTCTCTTAACATTTCTTTTGGGCTAAGAAATTTTTCTTTGAAGGTGAAGACACTTTGTGAAATCAAGTAGAGGAAGTAGAAGCCTGTTGGTTATACATGCTTCTGTGTAAATTATTATCTTTCCAAAACTTAATTGAGCTAAGCCAATAAAAGAATGTGGTGACCATCACTGGGCTGCAAGGAATAAAGTGTCTTTGCAGCAGTGATCTCTCACTCAAAGTGACACTTTGTAGGGTAAGTCTAATGTAGGGGATTCTTGTATGTAGCCAGAAATACCAGATACTGGTTTTTTTTTTTTTTTTTTTTTTTTTTTTTTCCTTTTTGAGACCGGCCACACCGCGCTCAGCCAGTGAGCGCTGTGAGTGCACCGGTCATCCCTATATAGGATCTGAACCCGTGGCGGGAGCGCTGCTGCGCTCCCAGTGATGCACTCTCCCGAGTGCGCAATGGGCTCGGCCCCCAGATACTGGTATTTTAAAGAAAAAGTACAGAGAGGAAAATTGGAGAACCTTCCCAAAGGTGCACTTTGCCTAAATTGGAAGTTTGTACATGATTGGCCTTGAGAAAAGATAGGAATCAATATAAATTATGAAGTCAAGACAGCTGTATATATTGAATACTAAAATAAATCCTTATATTACTACCTTTACACAACAAATGTTTGTCTAGTTCCTGTCACATTTCAGGAAGTGTTCTAAGTGCTGAAATTAGCCTGCAAAGACCTTGCAAAGTGAACAAAACAAATTCCTTATTCTTGTGGAATTTACATTCTAGTAACTATGATGGATGTATCAGAAGTAAAAGCCATTGTCTCTGCCTTCAGGAAGCATATACTTTTGGGAGAAACAAGAATGATATACCTGAACAAAAGAAAATAAAATATCAGACAGAATCAGTTACTAAATTGAATGATTCAGATGACA
Organism: Galeopterus variegatus; assembly: GCF_000696425.1. NCBI lineage: Eukaryota > Metazoa > Chordata > Mammalia > Dermoptera > Cynocephalidae > Galeopterus > Galeopterus variegatus. Next base: position 169,335 of record NW_007726778.1, on the reverse strand, counting down.
TAAGAAAAACAAAAAGGCTTCTTTTCCCAGGAAGAAGGTTGTATAATAGCTCATAAGAAAAGCCTGTAGGGAACATAGGAGGCATTTCTAAAACTGCTACAAGGAAGAGGGCCTTGATTTTCATATTTACCAGTGCAACACTCTCTATACTGGTGTTGGTGCAAACTGTTTCAAAGCGAAAATGTAAGTTCCTTGTCTATGAATATACTGTCAGCACGTTCGAAATAAATGTTGAAGATCAATAATTTCCTTGGGGTATAGGTGGCAGCTTGGAGGCTCTGCCTGATCTGAAACACATGCCTGAAGTCTAACTTGGCAGCCTGGTCAAGGTTTGTCAGGTCAGAGGGTGCTTCCAGAGGGACAGGGACAGCTGAGGATTCCATTTATGTTTCAGAGGAGAGAACAGAGGAGAGAGATCAAACTCAATAAAAACTGTAAAGAACTTAAGAGGCCAAGAAGTTATTATCTGGCTTTCTAGGCAAGATTTAGAATCCAGGAGGTCAGAGAATTTGTGAGAATATCTCTCATATGCAGTAGATATTAGAATAGAGTTTATATGCTTGGCCGAATTTCTTTCATTTGTTAATTCATTTTCTCAGCATCTCAGAATGCACTGGGCACTGTATTTACCACTGTTAACAGAACTACGAATAAGTCACAATGCCTGCTGCAGCATCTCTTGGGAGAAACTGAAGAGAAACATAACATTTCTCTGCACTTCAATAAGCACCTGCAAGGGATGTCCGTGCAGGGTGCTGTGGGAGCTCATTGGAGTCGCTGTCATTCCTCCTGCTGTGTGGGTGGGCGAGGAGGCACAGGTGTGAATATCTGCCAGCAGAGGCACTGCTAAAGCTCCCAGGTGTTCAAGCTCCTGCTTAAGGTTGGAGCCCAAGAAAAGGCCTTTTGGGATTTTCCTTTTGTAAGTAATTAATATATGCTTCAAGTTAAATGCCAAGAGCATGAAAAGACCTCTCAGGTGCTAAGTGTTATTATAACATATTAAAACAATGAGGGCCTTGCTTATCTTGCTCTACCTAGCTTAGAGGTATTCTCAACACTGCAGCAGATTAGAATCACCTGGGGAGCTTTGAAAAAATGCCGATGCTCAGGTCCCATCTCTCAAGGTTGGATTTAATTGACTGGGGGTGGGGGTGGTGAAGCCTCAGCAGTGGGGGAGATTAGAAATCTCCCAGGCAACTCTAATATATGGCCAGGGTTGAAATCCAATACAAGCTCAAAGCCTTTCTCTTTATCCTTACTGTTATAGTTTTCCTGAGACTCAGCTTAACTCCTATCTCCTCTGTGAAGTATCCCCTGGAAGCTCTAATTCACTCAGTCATACCATGGCTAGTGAAGAACTTTTTCTTTGATCCATCCACACCCCCTTTCAGACCTTTAGTTCCCTAGTGACTCAATCATATAAGGTCTACTTTTTATAATAAGTTCCTTATTCCATGATACTCATGATGGTACTGCTTCCATGCTTGAACCCTGATTAATATAACACCTTGTCATTCCTTTCCAAGACCCTCCCAATACACATCAGCCCCATGGGTCTTCAAAGCAAAGATTCCATTGGGGTGGCCACAATTCTCCATATAGATCCTAGAGAGAGCTCTTCCTGTAATTATCGTTGTCTGGGTCTGAGAACTGTCTCTCAGTGAGTGCCAGAGGAGGGTGAGTAGAAGTACTGCTTTGCAACAGTAAGAAATTAGGGACATCCCTCCATTTTTAGAGTGCTTGGATTGAGACTCATGGACTTCAGGGATGATTATAAAAGCCAGTGAGCCCTGACAGTCAGTGACCAGAGGCCTAGATATAAGCTTGGAACACTAGGTGAGGAAGCCAAGTGACAGGCAAGTGACTGTGCCTTCCATAAGCCACTGAGACAGAGAAAACTGCTTTAGAGGACCATTCACAAATGCAGAAGTCAAAGAGACTGGAAGGATGAAAGTGGCAACTTAAAAGATAATTCAAGATTCTTCGAAACCAAAGGGAGACCCTCTGTAGGGCACATAACACATTTCTTTTCCAGGGGACTGGAGATTTCAAATATTACCTACTCGCAGCCACTGGAGAACACAGGAAGTTCACATTTTGGGCCAATAATACCAGTGGTTGAGGTTCTGAGAGGATCTGAGTCCCACCATGGTTGGTGATAGTGCCAACTCAAATCTGTTTTGGATTGGTGGTCTGCAGATTTTGGGGTTCAATATCCCACCAGATAGAAGATAGATGGGCAAAGAGTGCAGAAACAGTCACACCAAAAATTGGTTTCTTAGTCCATTTGGGCTGCTATAAAAAAATACCTTAGACTACGTAATTTATAAACAATAGGAATGTATTGCTCACAGTTGTGGAGGCTGGGAAGTCCATGATCAAGGTGCCAGCAGATTTGGTGTCTGGTGAAGGCTTGCTCTTTGCCTCAATGATAGCACCTTCTTGCTTTGTCCTCACAAGGTAGAAGGGGTGAACAAGCCCATTCATGAAGAAAGAGTCCTTATGACCTTATCATCTCCCAAAGGCCCCACATCTTAATACAATCACCTAAGGAACAGGTTTCAACTTATGAATTTTGGGGGGACACATTCAGTCCATAGCAACTAGACTTTAGGTTAGTTAGTCAAAAGTATCTTTATTTTGTTAACAAAGGTGTTTCTGTGTGTTTCTTTTTCCATTTGATTCATGAAAAAGTTCTGGGTGAGGATTTCTAAACTTATTTAGGCTAGACTAATGAGGAAATTTATTTTGCCAACTTTAGACCCTTGGGTAGATGGGAAGTTCTGGGCAAAAGTATTGGCTCCTCCTCCTGAGTGCTAGAGGGTGGCATGGGGGCAGGTTCATGCACACTGACTTAGCTCAGGGAAGTTGAGGGTCACTGCTCCTTTCCAAATTATGTGAACTTGAACTCTCTTTCAAAGGCTCCCCATGGGAAAATCCTCTTCCATCTCTCTTACAGCAAGAGGAAAAAACCATTGTCATCTTCAGTTCAGAGGATCTGAACAATTAGCTTGAGTCAAAGACTATGTTCTGAGCCCTTCCTCTAACTGCATCCCACCTTGCCACCTCACCATATTGTCCTCAAACCTGGGAAATATCCCCAAACCCCAAATGAAACAGTCCTCCAAACAGCTGGCTAGCTGGGGACAGCAGCTGGGTGAGCCTGGCAGCAGAGCCTGGAGAGGTAATATTACCCTGTGGAATCATCCCTTCCCCTCCCAGGGGCACTGAAACTTGTCACCATTGTGCTTCTTTCTGCTTTACATGTAAATAAAGGGCGAAAAATGTCTTGATTCCCTTAAGCTTTCAGTGGAAATTATATTTTAACTGGGAAGTTGAAGCTTCCAGGTTTCCTTGAAATGCTAATGAGCTTTCTCAGAAGGATGATGGTGGGGGCTTCCCAGGTGGGTTCTGCAGATGCCCATGGCTGCCGTGGGTGGTACAGAGCTCTTCCCTGCATTAAGGTGTCTTCCTCCTTAGCCATTTCCATTTATCGTGGAGATGGTAGAACTGTTCTTATTCAGCCTTTCTGGTGCCACCACCTGCAGGCACACCTATCCAGCTTACCAGCTCCCCAGATAATGCCATAGAATTCTTGGTGGTGGGGAAACAGGGAGGCAAGCAAAGTTGGTCTCTGGTGCATTCCCATCTGAGGTCATGGAGGCAAAGTCTTCATAGGGAATGGGACTTGCAGAGTCAAACTTGGAAGTGGCAAATGTTAGAAAGTGGAACTTGGGCGAAATAACAATACTTAGTCCCCCCCGCCAAAAAATAGCAAGCATGGGAGCTCAGTCAAAGTCACAGCCTAGTCCCCACAATTGGAGACCCTGATTTCAATGAGAATTGGCATCTCTGGGGCCACAGGGGCCAGGAGTAGGTTTGGAGCTTAGAAGGAGAAAGTCATGGAATTAGAGCTGATGATCTTCTGACACAGTTCTCTTGACAACCGATTCCCAAGACAGGCTTCTCTTGAGTGCCTGACTTCTATCTCACCTCAAGGATGCATCTCCATCAGTCTTAAAGGGCCAGTTCTCAGAATTCTCCAGTTTTTCTCTCACACATTTGGGTGTGTGTGTTGTCCTCTACTCTGATTGTTTTCTCTCCCCATACTGAGGTACTAAGACTGTTTTTGTGTGGCTCCCCACAGTCCTGGTTTTCTCTGAAGATGATTTTAACACTTTCTTTCCTCCTCCCACCAGGTACCATTTACCCTGGGCATGTCACATAGTACTGGGTGTGCCAGTCAGACCAAAGTTTAGAGGTGACTAACTCACAAAACGGTGTCAAGGTAATGAGTTGCTATTCCTCCTTTATTTGCATTTTAATAGAAAATTTATTTTCCCACAAATCCCCTAATGAAGGAGGGAAGAACCTGCTCATTCTGCTACCTAACAAATAGTGTTTTATGGGTGTTACCTATTCCTCCTACTAGCCTAAGGAGAAAACTTAAGTAAAAACAACAGCACTCTCAGCTTAAAGAACTTTTCCCAGGCCAGTGGAATTAAGGCAGTTGGCAACCCCCAAATCTGTTTGCAGACAGTGATGAAAGTTGAGATTACTCTAGCTGCAAGATTGGATACAGCCTTTGGATTGCTTTGCCAAGTATGGGGTAAAATGACTTTGGCTGCTGTAAACTTCGGCTTCAATGGAGACAGAAGAAGCTTCTCTTTCTCTCGTCTTTTCTGAACTCCTGAGGCCTAACAGTCACTGTTTGGCTTAGAAAGGGATTCAGTATCTTTTCATTATAGTTTTGATGTCAACCCCAATGCCACATGGGAAGGCTTCTTATGTTCAAGGAGCGGCCACAAGTAGAGAACAGCAATCTGTGTGTTTTTCTATTTTTTTGGGGGGGGGCCTTGGGATAATTTTGAAGGAGGCAATATTTGTGTTTCCAACTTACCCCTCCACTTTTCAATTTCCTTTTCTCTTGTAAGTGTCCCATATATCATTTTCATGGCCTTGTGGTCTTAGGCCGTCCTTCCTTCTAAAAGACAGTAATCTGATAATCAAACCTACATTAAGTATTCAGAACTTAGTATATTATTTCTTTAAGGTCTACTTAGATTTTAAAAGAGGTTACAGGAAGAGGGCAATATTTAAACAATATTTGTCTTACATGCAAGAAGATTCTTTGATCCAGAACATAAGTATCAGTTCCTATGAGCTAAGAAACATTAGACCTCCATAAAAATTCATCCCTTTCTTGATTGAAGCATTAGTTTACTATAACTTCAATTCATTTTTTTGGTATTACTGTTAAATCAATAGCTTCTGAGGATTATCTTTTTTTCTTGATAAAACAGACGATGATAGATAATTGGTGGGATGTTGGGATGGGAGATGGAGGGCTTGTAGAGCAAGAAAGCAGAATGCTGGGAAGCCCAGAAGATGGGCATGTACTGTTTATATGGTCATTGATCATCGCTGCTTGTTGGTGGTCAAGGTATGGTCAGCTCTGATCTCCACTAACACTTTGAAGGCTTTAAGCAGTTTTAGTCATCTATGCTGTTTAAAAGATAAAATTACAAAGATAACTACCATGACACGTTATAAAATGCAGTAATTTTGTTGGAAGGTCAATATTAGTATGCACATTTGTGGCAATATAATAAGGTAGAAAGCTTTGACTTTCTAACAAAAAGTCGATGTCCCACACATAGAACATTGGTGGGACACATGAACCCCAGTTGACATGTACACTGTGTGCAAAGTTAAAAAGCAAAAATGTTTCCACTGCAAACATTTATTCTTGGCACAGAAAAGTTTGTTGAGAGAATCTTTTCAATCAGTATTGCAATGGTGGTTGATGTTTTGAGCAGGAAGACAGAACCCCAGGGATGTGTGTAACATGGGAGATAAACACACGAACACTAGAAATGCTGCTTTTTTTCTCAATTGGCATTGAAAAAAGCTTGGTTCGTACATCTACAAATATTTGGATTCTTTTAGGTGATCATGTTGTAAATGTCTAGTGTTAAAATGAGTCATTTCAAATTTACATATTCAACAACCAATGTTCTTTCTCTGAACTGTTCTCCAATTTTACTCTTAGTGAATTTCCTTACCATATCCCATGTTTATTCTTTTTAAAGTAAAATTTTATTGAAGTACATCATACATATAAAAAAGTACACAAATCACAAAGTGAACATGCCATTGTCACCGGCATCTAGATCGCGTAACAGAACGCTATGAGCATGTGAGAAGTTTCTCTCATGCCCCTCTAGTCACAACCCAGGGAAGACCATGATCTTGACTTTTAACATCAGATTGATTTTGACTTTTTTGAATGTTCTATAAATAGAATTTTTATGTTTCATTTTACATTTATAAATGCATATTTAAATTTATACAAAAGCACCTGCTCTTTTTTTTTTTTTTTGCTCGTTGCTATGGGGTTCATCCATGTAGCTGTGTGTAGTTTTAATTCAACCATTTTATTTGCTGTGTAGTTCATCACTGAATGGATATATGTCGTATTGTATAGATTCATTTTTCTATTGATGGACTTTTTGATTGTTTACAATTTTTGGCTCTTATGAATAGTGCTGCTACGGGCATTATTATACATGTCTTTTCACAAACATAATGTTCACATTTCCATTGAGTATATATACCTTGGAGTGAAAACACTGGGCTATAAGGTTTAGCACTAGCAGGTACAATTTTCTCAAGTGGCTGTTAATAATTCACACTCTTGTCAGTGGGCTGTGAGAGTTCCAGTCATCATCAACTTCTAATTGGTATTATTATCTGTTCTTACTCACTTTAAGCCATTGTGTGTTGTATCTTATTTTGGTTTTAATTCACATTACTCTGATATCTAATAATTGAGCACCTATTACATGTTAATTTGGCATTTGGACACTTGGATTTCATAAAGTTTCTCTTTAAATCTTTTGGTCATTTTCCTGTTGTCTTATTGTTTCAAAGGAATTCTTCATATGTAATAAGTCTGAGTCATTTTTGAATTCTAGTTTTGTAAATGTCTCCTCACTTTCACTCACTTTTCTTTTAACTCTTATTGGCTTCTTTTAATAAACAAAGTTCTTAATTTAATAAAACCAGATTTTATCATTTTTATTTTTGTAGCACTTTTGCATCATGTTTAAGCAACCTTGACTTACTTCACGGTCATAAAAATATTCTCCTATGATTTCCTCTGAAATAATTGCTGGTGGTTTTCCTTTAATGTTTAGATATACAGTCCATCTGGAATTGATTTTTTTTAATGTATAATATACTTTTTGTCCATAAATACCATTTATTGAAAATCTTATCTCTTTGCCAAGGTACTATAATTTTATCTTTGTCATAAATGAGATGACCTTCTAAGTACAGGTCAGTTTCTGGATTATCCATCCTGTTCTACTGCTTTTTGTCTGTTTTACTAGCTTTTTCCAATAGCACACTTTAAGTACTATGACATTACATTAAGTTTTGTCATCTGCAAGTATAAATTCTTCAACTGAAGACCAAGACGAGGATTTTCACTTTTTTTCCCCTCCAGCAGCTGGCCAGTATGAGGATCCAAACCCTTGACCTTGGTGTTATAACATATAACACCACACTCTAAGCAACTGAGTTAACCAGCTGGCTGGTTTTCACTTCTTTACGATTGACTTAGCTATTCTTAGTCATTTGCATTATCATATAAATGTTAGAATAACCTTGTCAATTACACAGACACACCCATGGTGGGATTTATTTTGGGACTGAATTGATTCTCTAGACAATTTTGAGAGAATCGATATCTTGGCAATATTGAGTATTCCAGTCCAAGGTCATGGTATATTCTTCAATTTATTTAGTTTTCCTTTTATTTCTCTCAATAATATATCATAACTTTCAGTGTGCATGTCTTACACATGCTTTGTTAGATTTATTACTAGCTATTTGATGTTTTTGATGCTATTATAATCTTAAATGATTTTAAAATAAATATTTTTACTTGTTTGCTGCTAGTCAGTAGAAGTACATTTGATGATTCCTGCACGTATTGTTTTTCCCATCCTTCAATTTTTCCTCTTCTGAATCTCTAATTATATTTGTCTTTAATGTGCTCATATGATTCTCACACACTTTTCTGTATGTTTTAATCTTATATTTTGTGCTTCAGTTTGAATATCTATATCCACATCACCTATAACTACATCCATATCCGTATCTATATCTACATCTGTATCTATATCTATCTAATCTAGTGCTGTCTTAGTGGTGTTTTAGCTTAACTTTTGGGTTCCTATTTTTATGTAAATTATTTTTAATTTCTAGAATTTCTATTGTTTTTAAAATGTAAATCCTGGTAAAATTTTCTGTTTTTAACCTATTTTATCCATATCTTTGACTATTTTAATACATTTTTATCATTGTTTACTCTTTCTAAAGGCATTATCTGGACTATCTTCCAGTTTACTATTATGGTCTGTTGATCTATTCTGTTTAGCATGTCTAAGAATTTTTTATTGAATGCCTAACGTTGTATATAAAATTTGTGAGTAACTCCAGATGATGTTCTCTTCCTTCTGAGATTCACCCTTTCCTCTGCCGGGCAGATTCAGTGGTGACTGTCATCTTTATTCGAATCAGAGACTGAATTCAATTGTGTCTGTGTTGCAGTTTTTGGAAGGCTCAATCTGCCTTGTATCATGCCTTTCCTCAAGTGTCCCGTTGGAGAATTTTCAACTGAGAGGTGGTTCCTGAACTCTAATCTTTCTGTCTTTAGGACCGTCACACTACCAGAAGCTCTGCTCTGCTTTTCAGAGTCTTCTCATTCTCCTTTAACTTTCCATCCTGTCTAGCTTCAGAACTTGGCAAATATCTTGAGGGAAAAATCAGACGTGTATAAATTTTCTCAAACCTACACTATGATCTATGAGTCCTTTAAATCTGCTGGCTACCTAGTCCCCAGGAGTCACCTTCTGACCAGGCAAAGCTTGGTCTGGATGTTCCTCCTCTTTTGCTGTTTCCAAAATCAGCAAATGCTCTTAGGGAATGAGTGGCTACCAACCATCAGTTCATCTCTCTGTAATTCTCTTTCTGTAATCTTGTTTCATCTAATTATCATTGCTTCAGCAGCTCACTGAGGGCTTTAAATATATGTTTTAAATATTTTATTGTCTTTTCTAGATATTCTCTGGAAAATCCCACAGGCTACCCACTCTTGCTTGGAAGAAGTCACTCCACTTGTTCTTAACTGAACTGCCTACTTCGTCACTCACTTAGTAGGTATTACCACCTTACCTTCTTTCATTTCTTAACTCCTTCTCCTATTGACCTGTAAGTCATGTTTCTAGATTCGCAGATGGTGATCCACCTGTTTCAAGATTTTCTCTTGAGTCCCTCAGCACTCAGTCTGGGTAATCCTCTCATAAACCTTTTCCAAACTTCTTTTTCTTTTCATTTATACTGTAGAATCTCACTCCTGATTTTCTTGATCTATTCTTCAGATTATGAACTAATCTATATGTGTAAGGTTCAGAATATCAGAGTATGCTGGACATGTTCGGATGCTAGACACGTTTGCGATACTTTTTTTATAATTCACAATATATATCATAGCACTGATAGGCAGTGCATCCTTTATTCACAAGTAAAAAAAAGAAATTTCATATTTGTATAATCTTCCAGATCTGATATTCCTCCCTTCATTTGAAAGTAGAAAAGAAGGTAAATGATTATAAATATTCTCCCTTAAAGAACTGAACTTAGAATAAAAAACAAGTGCAAGGAAATCTGAATATTGTGTGTGTGTGTGTGTGTGTGTGTGTGTTTGTTTTAGAGATAAGTGGCAAGAGGCTGTTTATTATTTATAACCTCTGTGATTATATGTCATACTCGTTCTGTTTTTATTGAGTCTATAATGACTTCCCTGTTGTCTTTGGACTGCTGCATCAGTTTTTCTCTAAAACGAAATACAGGCTCAGGAGGAGACCCTCTAGATGACCCAACTAACAGATGACAAAAGTTATTGGGCAAAATTTACTTTCCCAAGGGAAATAGTGCATTTAGAGCAGTTGAAGCACTCTCTTCTATACATTTCTCTTATATTTCAGTGTTCTCAAGCTGAGTAGTCTTGGTTTTATTTAAAGTGATCTCCAAAATCGGACAGGTAAAACTTAGCAGTGATGCAGAAACACAAACTTGAGTCTTGCATATATACCTGTGCTGGGAGGGAGATGATCCTACTGTCAAACACCGTATTTCAGGGAGCCTTTTGTTTTTCTCTTCTCTTTGCTTATTCACTAACTCTTATTAAGTGTATAATTATTGTGTGTCATGTATAAAATAATCTCTGCATGAAAAGTAATTTTGCTAATTGTGTTAGAAGTGAAGAGAAAGAGATCCAATAACATAATGATTTTTAGAAAAGAGTAATTTGAATAAATTTGAGTGGAATGTTTTAGAATTATGAGATCATTAATGATCTGAAGGCTATAATTTGAAATTTTCAGTCATAGTTGGCAGCATATTAAAGGGGGAGATTATGCGCTATTCTGGTATTCTAGAATTTAGGGTTTTATATTCCTTCTAATTGCAACTGGTGTTCACTACGAGTTAACTTCTGTTGTTTTTCTGGATTTTCTGTTTCTCCAAAAAGATTGCTAGCTCTTTGAGGGCAAAGATCCGATTGTATTCTCTCTCAACTCTTCTTCCCTTGGCATTAAGTTCAAGTTCACAATAGGACATTTTTTCATGTTTTTTGGCTGAAGAAGTTCTTAGTGATGTTCACAACTATTTCAGTCTCTCTGCATTTGAGGCACATGGGAAGATTAAATTTACAGTTCCCTCATGTTTGGATGGGGACATGTGACTAATTTGGGCTAATGAGTATGAGAGAAATTGTTGATTTCACTTCCAGGCCAGAGTGTTTAATTACCATTGCGAACCACCAGAGCTCTCTTTCCCAATGCACAATGACTGTCAACATCCAGGTAGTGGCTGTTCTGTAAGCCTGAAGTGGAGCACGCAGTGGAGCACAGCCCTCAATCCCCACAACGTGAACATATAGTATGAAAAAGAAAGAAATATTTGTTCTTCAGTGCTCTAAGGTGCTGAAATTTTTGAAGTGTTTGTTATCATAATTATTGACCCATCCTGATTGACACATTGACTGATTACTTCTGAGGTTTCAGTGGCCCTACTGCTCCAGGAAAAAAACAAACAAAAAAAACCCCAAAAAACCCCAGACATATGGGGACAACCACATCACTGGTTTATTTTCCTAGCTTTGGCGAACCAGACACCAGGGACATTTGGTATCTACCTTCCTCTCCTGCCCAAAGATAGAGGCAAGGTGGATCTATCGGCATATGCATCTAGACAGACCTGAGGCCATAACACATGTAGAATAAGAATCTGTCATCGGTGCTCCAAGACTGTGTGCCTTAGGACACCTGAGTACTTTCACAATGGACTTGGTGGTATACATTATTAGTGATATAACACCTGATGAAACATTTCATACAGGTACAGATTTTAATGCACTCCCCAGCTTTCATATAAGCTTTCCAGAGGCTTTTTATGAACTTCATGCTTCTCTTCTGTGTATTAGAAAAATACCTTCCCTAACATCACTCTGTGCTCTCACATCTTGTGGAATGAGTACATTTTCAAGGAAAGAAACAAATCACTTTTCAAGCATCATATTATGCTGTTGAAGATCTTGGTCATGTCCTCTCTTAGTTGTTTCTTCTGGTGTGTTTAACATTCCTATACTTCTCAATGTCTTTACCTTTTCAGTTACTTTCAGCTTAGACCAAGGGTGTCTCTAGGGCTCTGTTCAAACCCAAAGATTTCCCGATTATTATGTCTTTTTCAATTGAGGCCACACAGTGGGGCCACTGTAAGAGATTCCCCACATGGAGATGCTGGTGGTGAGCCTGAACAGGTTTAAAGATCTCTTCTAGAGTCATTCCTGGGAGTTTCCTGATGATTAAAAACATGTTGGAGGAATATAGGAAACTCCAGAGGGAAGACAGGCAATGCAAACATCTAAAAATCGCACAGGAGAAAAAGGAATGTGCCTTTTTTTTTTTTTATTACAGTTATCAGTTGTCATTTTTCTTGGTTAAAGTTATGGAAATCTGAAGCCAACCAAGAAACACTATGCATTGGCTGCTTGGCAGATATTCTTTTTTGTTATTATGTTTCTTGCATATTTAAAGAGAAACAAAGAAACATTTGCAGCATGGTGAGAGCCTGTGGAGAACACACATGAGTTAAAAACCATTTTAATATTGAGCCACTTACACATTCATTCTTTCATTCATTTATTTATTCATGCACTGAAATATTTCTTAATTTATTCATAAATAAACAAGTATGAAGAATAACACATACTTCTGGAAAGAAACAATGAAAACAGAAAGTTGATAATAGTAACAATAATTTTTAATGCTAACTTTTATTAGGTGTCTTTCTGTGAAAGATATCTCTGTTCAAAGTATCTTGTAAGAATTAGTTCATTGAATTCTCAGTGCCTCAGTTTACTCTTTATTTCAGAAAGGAGGAATTTGAAGTCAGAAAGACTTTGTAAATAACCCTAGGTCAACACAGCAAGTCAGTGGCATATTTGGTAGATGGACTCAGACCTTTTGGCCCTTGAGCTTGTGCCCCAAACCTCTCCACTATGCTGTTTTCCCTTGTCCTCTGTGGAGCTTATCATTGAGAAAACCAGAAGAACCACATAATTGTCTCATGCATGGAAAGAGAGGCTCAGAGGATAATGATGGATGGGCTAAGGGGGGCTGCCTATAAACTTCCCATTTTCACATGTGTCTTAGATATTCCCATGTGGAGCTTGGGAGGCAGCCAAGACTCCTGGCAGGAAAGAATTGGGAGTCTTACCACTTTGAGTTCATAGTTCTTAAAATATGTCTGATGGTCTAAGGTTGCCCTGAGCATGGCAAGAGGAAGGGGAAGGATATACAAGGTCCCAAGAGAGAAGATTTATCAAGAGTCAGGGAAGCGGTCATGGTGGGGAGATCCTGAATTTTTGACATAATGACGGTCAGAACTAATCATTGGAGAGAAGTTCTGTATCTAGGCTTTCCTGCTGCCTTCTGACCTTGCTGCTCTGGGATCGTGTGGGGAAAAAAAAGGATGTGAACTAAACGTGTTATAGTTTCAGAATGCTGCAGCATGTGCGGCTTGGCAGAATTTCTGTAGGATGCATGTGGCTGGGATCTGTAGTGCTGGCAGCAGTGGCACCAACAGAAGCACTGGAGCCTCACCAGCAGCCTTGTGTTATCCAGTCAGCCTATGTCTCTGAGGGGCACCGGGGATTTGGCACTAACATCAGCACCAGCACCTCCCCACCTTTGAGCTATCCAGAGGCCTGTGGGGAGGGAATCAGGTTTGCAGGGCAGTGGTCTCAGAATTATACCTAAAATGAAATTTTCAAATGGTGCAGGCTAAAATATACAATATTATAAATTGTCTCCCCAAATATGATGGCTTCATAATTATCAATAGCTATCACCCAAGGCTCTGTATATACTTAAGGTGAGGTTAAAAATCTATACTGCAAATAAGTCTAATTACATAATCCATTGTTTTTGCCTCATAATGTTCCTGATGAAGAGCTCATACTACCCATAGCTATTTCAGCTCTGCCATTTTCTTGTTATTCATTTGTGTTTGCTTTATTACTATTTACCTCAACTCGTGGTTGTTTGACAGTATTTAGCTAGTTTACCTTGCTGTGGAGGTAAAGTAGTCAGGAGGCAACATTAGCCACAAGTACACTTAGTAAGACACGAATGAATTGCAGTACACAGTCTTTCTTGGAAAGCAAAGGGAGGAGTGAGGCTCTCTCTTTCTGCCCTTTTGCTCTGAAACTTCTCTACTTTTTCCCGAGGATTCCTGTGCACTGCCTGGAGCATGAGACATTTTCACACAAGTTTCAATGCAGGCGATGTGTATAGTAAATACTGATAAAGTTATTTTCTAATATTGAGATAAATTTAAAAAGCAATTCTAATGTTTTCTTTGTGCGTCTCACAAGATCATCTTGTACAACTTACTTTGGAGACAGCTCCCTTTAAGTTCTATTTTTATTTATGAAACTGAAGCAAAGATATGTCATAGAAGGCATTTTTGTTGACATTTTACAGATCACCAGTTTAGATACTTGAGTAACAATTAGGATTAGAAAAGGTTTTAGAAGTTCAAAAGAGGCTGAGATCATTTTTTAGCTAAAGGGATCATGAGTCTGCATTGAAGAGATGGAATTCAGGAAGATCATTGAAAAATAGAAGGGGTATTGATAGAAATGTAGGTATTCCAGGTGAAGGAAGAATGAATCAAGCAGAGAATATAAAGAAGGGGAGTTTAGGGAACACAATCATGAATTTAATTTTAGATATAATTTGCAGTGCTGGTTAAATACGCAGGTAGCAACGTCTCAAATAGATGGATCTTTAGGGATAGTGTTTAGGAACAATCTTGGGACAAGAGATATGGATTTAGGAATTAGCTTCATTAGGATATTTTCTAAAGTCATGGAAGTGATTCATCAGGAGAGAGTGGTGAGGTCATAAGGACTGCTTTTATGCATAATGAATATAACAAATGCCTTTGAAAAAGCCTTTTTACTCTACTTTTTATCTATTTCTGGAAAGTTGAAATTGTTGGAAGAGTGATTACCAGATTTGTGAGTCTGGTGAAAAATGAAGGTTGCCAAAATTCCAGTGCTGAATGTGAACATTCACAAAAACTCCCCCCTCTCATTGGAAAGGACAAGCTGGTCATGAATGTGGTAGAGCTAGAACCAGATTGGAGCTTGAATTTGAGAAGATGGGTTAGGACCTCTCAACAGTGATGAATAATTAAAGCTATGCAATCATGAAAGGAATGGCTTATGCATTAACACTGAAGTAGGAGATCAAGAGGGCATGCCTTGAAGCATTAAGGAAGTAATTTTAAAAATTAAAGAAAGTACTGCTTAAATGACAAATTGGATACTGACAACATTCTGAACTTTAGCTGGAGTAATAACAGATGGCAACATAGTCCCTTCCCTAAAGTACTTTACACTATTTGTAGAGAAAGAAGAGATAAATATATATTTTTTGCAAAATAATAAGCACAGGATGGGCTAATTGTCTACGTAATGATAGGCGCAATGGTGGCTACAGGTATTTTTTGGAATGATTTGCTCTCAATTGTGATTCTTAAACAATGTGTTGAGAAGGAACTTAGGCTGGATCTTGATGAATTGCGTTTTATGTATCAAATTAAAAGTATTTTATTTGTAACCACTTTCCAGTATCAATGCACAAAGTATCTTTATTGTTCAATTTGAATGTTTAGAGCATTGAAATACTTGTACATTTTGTTAGGATTTGTTCACTATGATTTTGAAAAATGTTCCTCATAAAGCTTTAAAAATACAAAAAAGTATTTAAAGGTATGCATGATATAGAAATAATATGCAAAGATATACTCTTAGAGGAACAGCACTATGGTGTAGCGGCTATAGAATCAAACTTCTACTTTTTTTCCATTTCCAGACTTTATACAAGTAACCTAAAGTCTTAAAAGAGAATCCTCATTTTCAAAATAGAGCTCCTAGTGTCTGCCCTGATTGCCTCTCAAAGTTCTTAAGAAGACCCAGTGACATCAAGCATATGTTACTATGAAAACTGAAAATGCTAAAACAATATCAGGCAAGATGCCAATTTGTATGACTCTCTTCTTATATATAAACTTATATGCATTTTTTTTCCTCTCAAGGATTTTTTTTTTTTCATTAAACTAAATATTGTTTCTAGCAAGAGAAACCTTTCAAGTAAGGCTGATATTATTATTCCTTACATGTTTCATCCTGATTCATAAACATTTTATGCCAAGAATAATGCTGTTTTAAAGACAATAAGTGCCTGTTTTTGCCTGGGGCCACTGGAAGCCCTGCAAAAGAGACAGGAAGAATTAAAGGCCCTTAATCATATTTTCCCATTTTTAACTGTTAGTTTTTACACTCTTGAGCCATTTCTCTCCTCTTGCTGGGCCCTACTGAGGCCCATAAATCTTAATTAAAGACGCAATTTTTTTCTTATAGAATCTAAGCTGCAAGAAACCTTTCATGTTTTTTATTTTTAGGACTAGCTCCATGTGTCGGCTCATAAAACAAATAAGACTTTTACACTCAAAGGATTTTGAAAGCTGTTATTGCTGCTGTCATGTGGAGCTGGTTCCATAATTATTATTATTGTTATTTTACTTTTTTACACATGAGCTTCCGATTTTCTTGTGCAGAACACAATAAAAAAAAAAAAAATAGGAAGAAAAAAAAGAAACTTACACCAGGCTGGTCTTGGTTTAGAAAGTGGATGTATAGTTCATAAAACATGAAAAACCTGTGAGTCCAAGATCCAATAGGGAAAGGAAGATTCTCGGCGTGCTACTGGATATGGCCACTTCCTGATGGGGTCCCCACCAAGGAACATTTACTCAAAGGGAATATTCTCTTGACTGATCACGAGGATATTGATCAAGGGAGTCTGATCAGTAAGACAAGCAAGATGTCCGCAACTGCATTCCTTCCCCTTTAGACTGGGGGAACAGGCCTAATACTTTGAGACTTCTAGACCTAATATCCTGATGACAGGTGCCAAAGGGACTTAATCACAGATAATAGGTAGCCTGGAAAGATCTGATCCTGTTCTCGATGCTATTACCCCAGAAGAAAAATAATTCTGAAAATATTATAAACACATCTAATGAGGCATGGGGCAGTGCCAGGCACTACGCCCAGAGACTACTGTGATACAAGCCACCAGACTTCTTAGTTGTCAACTTGTCTGTCTTCCACCACACTTAAAAATTTCAATAGTCTCTCATCATCCACAAAGTTACATTAAAACTCCGAAGAACACTTCTAGTCTGGCCTCAACCTGCCTTTTGAATCACATCCTCAATTGTCACGTCCCACCCAACCACACATCTTCTGTCCATACAGGGAAAGCACAGACAGTGCTTTCCAAATAAACCTCATTCTTTCGCAACTCTGTGGTTTTGCATGTATTAAGAGGTGTGGTGGGGAAGGAGCAATTATGTAATGGTCTTAGTGTAAGTTTTAAAGTTAGAAGGTCCAATTACTAGCTGAATAGCCATGGGCAAATTATTTCACTTCTCTGAACTTTTCTTTTTCCTCATATGTAAGATGGAGATAATAATTGCCTCCTGGAGATTATATGAGATGTATGTAATGCACCTGGCACAAAATCTGCGACAATGCAGGTACTCCATAGACTAGATGCTCCTTCTTTCTGTTTGAAGTGCAACAGCCTCACCCCCTTTGAGTTCCTACTCATCTCCTAAGATGCTGTCACATTATACCTCATTTGTGAAGCCTTTTATGAGATCCCTTGGCACATTAGGGTTAACTAGGATGAATAATTTGGCAATGAATGGAGAGATGGTCGGGAGGAAGGAGAGACATAAAGTAAGCAGGCCAGCCAAAACCCTTTTCTCCTTGTGGCTAACACATTTTTCTGCAGAAGGAACCTTATGGTCCTTTGCCTGGTTCTGTGTCCTCAGGCAGCTCTTAAGCTTCTTTGAAGGTTTGCTTGTCTTCATCTCCCTCTCCAGTACCCTCTGCGTCACTCCCTGCCACAAATCTATTCATCTCATCTAGGGCTTCTTCCAATGATCTTTCTGTCTTATTGACAAGTCTTTTAGCCCTTGGTTCATACCTTGACAAATGACACATGGTTAATACCTTTTTATCACATTAAAATTCCTATAGCATTTTTGCTCTTTCATTGGATTCTGTATAATTTTGTTCTTCAACATCTGTAGACCAAAAATGGCAAGGCCCTTTTGCATCAAAGGCTTGTAACATTGGAAAGATAGATCTAATATGTCTTCATCCTCTTTGTGTTTTGTACATGAAGATTAGGAGGCTCAAAGAGGTACAAATGCTTTGCTGAGTCAACACTTAAAGGCTAATTAACCTCTGACCAATGTCTCTCATGTTCTGGCCAGTACTATTCCACTCTAGTACACTGGCTCCTTTGACTCTTGTGACCATATGGCATCTCAAAATATCCAGAAAACTCCCAATGTTGGGAATTAGAGGGTCAAAATAATGCCCTGTAGCTGTGTGGGGTCTATCCCAAAGCCAAAGTATTCCCTTTTTATACTGCTGAGTCATAGGGTCTTTTTAATCAGACTTACTAGGATAGTGCATGCCAAGGGATCCATGACCTCGTGAATGGGAGGAGGTGAATCTGACACAGACTGTTCCTGAAGAAATCTGAAGATAAGACAACCTGTCCTACAGAACTGGGCAGCACAGAGTTCAGAGAAGTGTCAAAAGTACCCAGCAGATAGCCCCACCCCACTGAATTTCCTGCCCAACATTGTTTCCCAACTTAACTCTTCCTAGTTCGAGACAGATACTGACTGTGGTTTCTCAGAGATTCATATTCAAGGGGACTATGACAGTATGACTGAGGCTTCCTTAAAATAACAAAGGGGAGAGGAAAAGAATGAATATTTATTGAGTACTTACAGCTTACAAAGGGTCTGGTAATTTTACATACACATTCTTACATAAATCTTCACAGAAACATTAAGAAGGTTGTGAGAAATCTTCCTATTTTATAGATGAGGAAACTGAAGCTTAGGAATAATCACTAACTTTCCAAAGCTTACTCAGGAAGGTAGAGCCAGATTCAAACTTTGGCTTATCTGATATAAATAAGGTGAGGGGTATAAAGACCCTGACCGATATTTTATAGACTTGGTTCCTAGACATCAATCTCCTGTTTGTATTGATTTCAATAAGATTCCTGACTCTTACCTATACTTCTCTTACCTCATCTTAAAACCAGGTGTTAATTCTGCTTTACTTTCTTACAGGGATGTTGGAAAATCATGTGAGACAATAGATTTGACAGTGCTTTGAAAATTATGAAGTGCTATACAATTACAAATTATTACTGCCATTTCATTGCAATGTAAATATTGAATAGATGAGGAAAATCTAAGGAGTGTACAAATTTCTATATTGTTTTTCAAATTGTTTTGGAAGCTAATCAAAACCCATAAGATATCTTACAATGTATTCTACTGCCCTAGTAGATTATTAAATACTCCAACACCACTAACTGCTCTTCAACTATGAATCTGAATCAGATTATGAAATCCAAAATCTACATTTCTTAGTATTAAAAATAATCTGACCTCTTGATATTCTATAGTTAATGGTTTCTGTGAGGTAAAGGAAATTCTAATATATGTTGCATTATTATTGACATTTTTATACCATTTCCTTCAGACACTGAAAAATAAAGCTAATAGTATCAGTAGTATCAATTCATAAATTGGCCATTTATATGGACAAGGTAAAGTATTGGTGGTTAGAATATCATAATGATGTAGATAAAGCTAATTTTCTATTTATCAAAATTAAAAAATACACAATACACTCTTAACAATGAGAAAACTTGAAAGAATAACTTCCTTCTGACTTCTTTTTCCTCATGGATAATGATTTCTTCTTAAGTGTATGGGAGCTAAGTGATATTCTTAAGCATAGGCACACACACAAACGCCTATGCATTATTTTTCTTGAGAATAAAAATACGAATGGTGATAAAAAATAAAACTAATTTTCATGGGAAGCTTGAAGGAAATCTCATTATTGTACCACCAGTTCATGTCCATTGTCACTATGTAAGTATACAATGGAGTACTTAACTCACCTTGGGTGCATCCATGTTGAGGTTTAGGTGCAGTCAAAGTAATGAGAACAGAGTAAATTAACATGTGTTTATTTGTGTGAACAAGTGGACACAGAGATCGAGGAATCTCCCATGAAAAAAATCTCAAAAAACGGAAGTTCTGAAACCAACATGGCAGCTGGGACTTGGCCTGACTCAGCTCCTCTAGGAAAAGTTGACTGGTACATGTATGAATTGAGAATGTGTCACTAAAAGTCACTACAGTTTTGGGTTCATGACTTTTTCCCAGCCCCCACATACAGAAGGAGTATAAAGTAGAAAGGATAATCTTCTGTCAGAGGAATTGCCATATGAGTTTCTGGCTGAAAGGAACAGCAGTTTCATTCTAGTTCCAAAAGTATTGGGGTTGAGCACACTCCCATGTCCTCTGTCAGCATCGGTCACTGGAACCTAATTGAGCTCAGAGATGCCACTGGGGAGCTAATGGGACCTTGAGGCTGTGGATGATCCTAATTTGGCTGGCTGATTTTTGACATATATAAGTCTCTCTAATGATTCCAAGAACTACTTCAGGGAGAGGAACTCTGGAAAAGCCTGGGCTTCTAGCCATCATGATTTAGTTATAACTGTCAGCACTGCCACATTGTGTTTTCTGTTTGCTAGTTAAGAAAACTGCTCAGATTACTAGTAAATAATTACATAATTTATAAACAAGCAGAGATATAGTAAACACATTTATTTCTACAAATCGTTTAAATAAAATTATACATTGGGAAAATTTCAAAACCATGTTCCATCAATCTCTTTTTAAAATGCAGCCAAATTAATACCATTGATACTAATACTGCTTTTACTACCAGCTGCCATTATTAATCTGGGGGAGCTAGGAGAACAAGGAAAATGGAGCACAGACATTGATTATAATAGTGGGTGGGTAAAGGGCAGGGTGGGAAGAGTGATGTTAGGGGTGAGTATGGCTATAGCCAGCATCAATATTAATGGTACACTGTGGTTGTTTTTTAGCTGCTTCTCAATATCAGGTACGGCTTTGTAAAAACCTACACAGGTCTAGAATCATAAACGAAGGACAGATAGTGTAACCATATTGAAAATGACATGTTATTGGCCTGGCTGAAGTTAGAAAATCTGATCAGTTATATTCTACAGCTCACAGTTGTCTTCAGTTCTGGTGAGCCAATGCAATATGAACAGCTCAGTCAGTTTCTCCCAGTGGGAAAGAGAGAGCATTTGTATTACTGGGTTTCAGGGACCAATGCCTGTCATGCTTCACTTATCTGTGCACTTTCATTTTGAGAATCATGGGCCAAGAGATAACATGGCTTTCAAATTATTCAGGGTATGATGAGAGGGAAACTACCAAATCAATCACACCTAAGGTAAAAGTTATTCAAAATAAAGCATGTGATAGTGGAAGAATTTCAAAGCACCACCGGGGACAGGTAGGACCCTGTGTTGATACAGACTACAAGATTTTTTCCAGCAAAAAATGTCATGAGCTCCTGAAATCTACACATCAGCTTTTGTATGTATAGACATATTTGCATTGTTCCGTGCAGAGGGAGGAACATATCTTGTATTTTCAAAGGAGTTTTATTAGCTTTTCTAGCTGCTGTAACAAACAACTCCAAAATCTCTGTGGTGTAAAGATTCATTTCTCACTCATGACCAGCCCAGTTCATTTGGGGAGGTTGAGAAAGCAAGTTTGGCACCTCATGGGTAATTAATGACTTAGTTTCTTTCCTTTAGTGCTCTTTCTCTATGTCCTCTTTGGAGACCTCCATTCAATACTCTTCATCCAGCCAGCTAATCATAAAAGACATACAGTGTGGATGATTCTGTAGGGTCTGTCCTGAAAGTGGCTTATATCACTTCTGCTCACATTCTATTGGGCAGAATTCATCACATAGCCCCATTTAGATTCAAAAAAGTTGAGAAATGTAGTTTTCCTGTTGCTGAGAAGGAAAATAAATTTTTTGGCAACCATATGAATGAGTTCTGTCACAGTTTATGAATCATAAATGGTTAGGAAACATTGCCTTGGACAATTACTTGTGAAAGGGTATATTTTGCAGGGTACCGTGACTTAGGGTGTTAGCCATCCTGGGTCACAGAAGAATTGTTAGAATGGAGTCAAGGTGGTAGCATATTTCTCCAAAGCAATTTTGAAAGATTCAGATCTCTCTGGGTGTCTCAGGAGATATTCGTGAGGCTTACCTTTCTATGTTCCCCCAACACCTTTCATCACTAAACATTTGGGGGAGAAAAAATAACTACAAATGGGAAAGAAAATTCTTGGAAAGATCCCCAAGTACCTGACAATCTCTAGATGAGACTGATGACCCTGAGGAGTATGGAGAAAACACTTTTTAAAATTATTTGTTTCTACATATTTGGAGAGCAGGGCACATGTCTAGAATCATCTCAAACTTGAAAGTGAGGACTGAACCATGCTTATGACAGCACCACCTAAAGGAAGTGAGGTGTTGTAACTTGGTTACTTGGCACTTGGTATTTGTCTCTCTTTGTTCCATGAAAGCTTGTGAATGTGTTGGCTGATGGAGCTAAGATTTGGTCCACTGCTATAAAGGATGTCAAGAACTTCAGTTGAATTTGTGGTTTTCCATCAGCCCTTAGGAATGTTTTCTTTGAATGTTGGTAGCATATTCCACCCATTCTTTTTATAGTGATCATAGTAAATATGAATTAGCTTTTATAAAGAGAGGCAGAGAATAGAGCTTTAGGGAACTGAACCAATTTTATCAAATTTCAAATTCATATTGAAAAAGAATAAAATTGCAATGTTGGTATATAAATGGGTGTATCTTTTCTTTTGTTCTCTCCAGGAGTAATGGTGAAGATTGCTGCATAGCTACTTTAAACACTTTCTAATCAGGATTAATATAAACCATTGATTTCAAAACATTCTTGACTGCATATCTTAACTATAAAACATGTGATCATGGACCACAAATATATGTACATTTATTTATAAACTATATTTATGTGAAACTGCAATAATATATTATGGGCATCAAAAACCTATGTAAAAATAAAAATTCAAATGGAAGAGATTAATATGTAATCTATTAATATATAAGTTGAAATTCCAGTAGTTTCTTTCTACATTCTGGTGAATGGTCTTGTCTATATTCTGGGTCTTTCTCACTCAAAAAGTTTAACATAAACAAGACACTTTATGTAGTATTCTTTGAATCAGAGTTTCCTAAGCAATGAGCTAGTTGAACTGGAAGACTCTGTTTTACAGGAATTCCATCTACATTTTTAGGATGTTGGGTGCCACACAGTCATGCTGTTGAAATGGCATGTTGCCAAATAGGGTCCTTTCAAGTCCTGGAAGAGCTTTTCCAGAAGGCTTTGTCTTTGACTCAGCTGCTGTCAATCCATCATATCTCTAAGTCTCTGTGATGCAGAGATAGATTAAGACCAACAATTTCCACTCTACTAAGGATAATTTAGAGAATCATGAAAACGGATTTCCCCCTATTCACCTGAAACAGTGATAGAGTCAGAAGCAAAAAGGTGCAAGAGATTGGAGAGGCTCCAAAAAAATACCCGCCCCCAAAAAAACACAGAAGTAGACTGACAAAAATTCTACTAATAAAATAAAATGGCAAACACCTACTGAATACTCACTATGTGCCAGAATTATCCTTGCTAAGTACTTTATACATATTAACTATTTTCAACCTTATAAAAACCCAGGCAATATATGCTAATTATTATGCTCTTTATATTAAGCCAGTGAGTAAACTGGCTTCTGGGATGAAAGATTAATGGAAAAAGGTTTTGATTTTGGAAAATAAAGGATGTTTAAGTGACTTGTCAGTTGTAAGGTGTGCCCCTTTGTCAGAAGGGTTTCCTGCATTATGTAGGAATTTGGACTTTTTATTATTTAGATCCTTTCCAGCACTATATATCTGTAAATGTTTTTGAATATTTAGTTTGTCCTTAGCATTCTTTTCGATACTATCACGTATATAGTCATGAACAAATCATTTAACCTCAATGATTCTCATGTTGACCATCTTGGGGCTATTCTATCTGATTGGGCTTTCAGAAGAAGTTCTCATAAGAATCCAACATGTGTATGTGTTGAGGACCCTCAGTGATCTTCTATCCACTTAAGGCATCCTTATCATTATTATTAAAATGTGATATAATCTCTGTATTTCAAAAGTTTTCAGTTCATGAAGAAATTTCACTTGCAACATAAAGGTGTGTTCATAAACAGGGAGGAAATAATCCTTTTTTGTTTTTTCTGTTTGAGCCAGACAGCCTCAGGTTTGAGACTGAGAAAGACACTAGGAATTATGAGAGGAAGTAGTCCTAATTCCTTCACTGTGGTGATAGAGACTTTAATAATCCCTTGCATTCATAGGACACTTTAAACTTTCAAAATACTTGTACATTAGTGATCTTAACTGATCCTCCTTTTGGTTCTCAGTTCCAAGATTAGTTTTTCTCCAGCTGACCGTGTTGATGATTCAGACACCTGATTATGTTGTTAGTACCGCTTTGAGGGACTTTGGCAGCTGATACGGGTGTATAATTTTACTCCCTCAACTTTCACTTTAATCAGAACAGACATCTCAGGCTGCCTTCCTTCCTTCCTTCCTTCCTTCCTTCCTTCCTTCCTTCCTTCCTTCCTTCCTTCCTTTCCATAAGCATTTAGGATTTAAGGGTGTTCCATATGCCAGGCACTGTGCTAGGTGCTAGAGATTTACAATTAACAGAAGTCTTTAGTCTTAAGAACTAAGTCTTATCGAGGAAATAAATAAAAAGAGAGACAGTTACAACATGCTGTGATGTTGACATACAAGGTTTTGAAGAGGGTCAGGGTAGGAGCCTGACCCCAACTGAAGAGGGAGGCCAGGGAAAGCTTCCTGGAGGAGGCACACCCTGGGTAAGTAGATTGGGATGGTGTGCAGAATAAATACCTTGAGTAAAACCTGCCCCTCAGCTGCCCTTGGTTTGACAGAAGGCAAAGGAAAGAGTGCAGTGCTCTTAAGTTAGAATAATTATTTAGGGATTTGGCTTGAAAAGTCAAGCCATAGATCCTGTGCCTTCTCAGAGACTGACGACCTGCACTTTCTAGACTATCCTTCTCCCTTGGTCAGACCTGGGGTGCTGATTGAGCTGCTGGCTCTCCCTACATTGCTGAGCTTGCCAGTGATTAAGGGCATTTTTGTCTGAGTGCCTAAGTACCAGGGCAAACTGCCCAGCTTAAATGAATCGATGGACTAAAAATTGTCTCCCCAGCAGGCACTGCCAAGCAGCTTCCAGCCAACACTACAGGCAACTGAGAAAAGATCCATTGAGCTCGGCAGGAGGCTCTGTTTCGGCTGACTCAGCGCCCTGGAAGCACTTCTCCAGTCATTTATATCTCTATGTTTCCTCTCTGAGCTCTGCCCTAGATCTCCACTCTTGATGAGGTCTGCTTTGTGCCAAGCTGGGAGGTACTGAGATTTCAAGTGACTGTGTGTTATCAACATCTCGGTGTGCTTCTGACAGGCCCATAAAGTAGACCTTGCCCTGTAGTCTATTTTCATTCTCTATTAGCTTAACTCACATTTGGTTTGGCCCAAGTAATAAAGATTTTAGTTCAAGAAAAACATTTAAAAAAATGATGAATGAGATTAATCTTGCAAAGATCATGGAAAATAAAATATTTGCATTTGAAAATCAGAGTTTAAAAAACTTAGGAAAGATCATGCAACTAGCTTGTGCAGGAACTATACCTAGAACCTAGAATTAGCTATGACTTTTGGCTAATTCCAGTATTCTTCAAATTGCAATGTTTTCCTTATTTTTAGGGAATATTTTAAAAAATAGTATTTCATTTTATTGTTACTGCAATCCTCTGAAGTAAGTAGGGTGCATGGCACCACCATAACTTCGTAGATGAGGGAAATTGGGCTGACTTGCCAAAGGTCATCCAAAGATAAGCAATAAACCTGGGAAGAGAATTATTTCTCTCTTAAGACTTTTTCTAGCATGCCACATTCTACAATGTGCTAGTTCCATAAATCGCAAACTAGGAGATTTGGGTTGAGAAATGGTAGCTTAAGGACATTTCTACCTCTAGTCAGCCATGGGTTTTGGACAAGTCTCTTGTCACTCTGGTTTCCAGGATGTTCCTCATGGGTGAAATGTTCAGATTGCCCTGCTGCAGGCTTACAGACCAAAATACCCATAGGAGCCAGGCCTGGGATGTCAGTGGAGTATCAGGCCAGGCTGGACCTTCTTCAGGTAGTGACAATGACTCAGATACCAGTGATTGCTGACTCTCTGGACTGCCCGTCTGCAGCAGATAAGACTTCTGATTGTTTAAGAAAAGAAATAGATATTTTTATATAAAATCTCTTGATTTTTAATTGTTGATGAAAAGTTCAAAATCAAAACAAACACTGCTTGAGCCAAAGAATGGTTGCCTGTGGGTTAGAAGTAGCTTATGAGTTGTCAGTTTGCAACTTCTAGAGAGCAAGATCTACAGAATCTTGGTGAGTGTTAACACTCCATGACTCTGTAAACCTTCCTGGAACTCCTTTTAAGTCTCCTTTTGAGTAAAACATGATTACTTGATTATGTAAATGTATGGTAACTTTCCATAGAGTTCATAATCATCAAAATACACCTTAAACACCTTGTAAATAGCTTGGAAGGAGTTCAAGTAATAAGCCTTAAAGGAATGTAGAAGGTATAGAAACCTTAAATTACACCTTTTTGTTCTTCTTGTTTGTTGGTCCCAATGAACAGAATTAATTTCCTTTAAGATGACATTGCTCCTGCATGACTCTTAAATCCTCCTTTGAATGTGTTCTATTTTCAACCACTTGGATGATAGACTTTTTTAGAGACCAGAAACTGTTTCCTACATATCTTACTTTTCTCCTAGACCACCGTAATATGTGAACACAGTTTGGGACTTGACAGTCAACCCTTTCCTTCCTTCCCTCTTTCATCCATTGTTGATTAATACCCTGAATTATGTGATAGTTCTCTCTAGGTGACTGATTTTCTCTTTCTTTTGATTAAGTCCCTCTTTCTCAGGATGCTAACTGTATTTTCTTCTCAATGTTCTCTTTTGCCTCCTCATCACTTCCATGTAGGTGACATCAATGTTTTCCTCCTTTACTCTTCTCCTATAGCTTCCTACCTGCCCTTCAGGAAAACCATAATTTTACTGGGCTGAATCAGCACCACATCCTGCCTTCCTTTACTTCAGCTAGCTATACCACCATGGAAAGCAGAGGGTGGATGTGAGAGAGACTATTCAGATGAAATGTATAGAATTTGGTGCTTGTAGTTATTGTGAAGAGTAAGACAGAAGGAGGAGGCAAAAATGACTCTTAAGTTTCAAGTCAAGGTGACTTGGCAGATGGTGACACCAGCAATAGAAATAGCACATCAAACTGGAGTCAGTGAGGGCCAGCAAGTTTGAATCTATATAATTAGTATTTAGGATGAAACTAAAGATATTTTGAAACAGACTAATTTGGAAACTGAGGCTAGGCTTGAGGAGGTTTCCATTTGAGCTACTATGAATTATTTTTAGTGATCCTTCTGGTGCTCCTTGGTGTTCTGTTTTGAGCATCATCTTCTTGACTAGGATTAAACTAATTATGCTTTACCTGGCATTTTTAATAAGAGCAACGTCTTCATCTCCTGCTTCCAATCCAGTTACAGTCTACCATACCAGTGGATTTAGTCTGTCTGTTTCCAGCTCAACTCTTTTTCGAAATGAAACACAATGAGAATGTGCAAAGTGTAAGTAAATACACTTACACTTTACACATTCCCATAAATAAGAAAGTGCTTTGTTGAAGTTGGGGGGTGGTCTTCAAGGTTCTTCACCCCACATCTCAAAGGCTCTGAAGAGACACCTTTGCAACTATGGAGTAGGTTACCCTTCTGACCATCTAAAGAATAGCGGGAAAGTTTCCAAATTTTTTTTTTTTTGGCTCTTGACATATGTATCAGAAAGTTTTTCACAGCACCTAGACAAAAAGAAATACCTAAACTTCTGTTTATTAAGTAAACAAACAATTATTATGTATGAATTATCTCAAGTATTAAGATTCAAACAACATTATAAGTATTTGTCCAAACAACATAGTATTTGTTTTAATGTCTTAATGGCCATTTGAAAAAGTAATATGTATGTATGAAAAAAAAAATCATTATTTTATTTTCATTCTCAAGTAAGCGTAATTACTTGCTAATGGAATGTGTGTGTGCTTATTGGGCACTGTATAAATTCTTAAACATTGGAATCAGATTGGGCACCGTCATCTTCATTTCTGATTTCACATTGATTTTTGTGTGATACTCGCTGTTAATCACAGGAGCAGATGAAAACCCAGCTTTATGAAGATATGACATCATCAAAAGAACGTAAGACAATCTAATTTTGAAACTGTGAACTGTCTTGCACTAGTAGTTTGTGTGGTGCCTGACAGATGTCAACTATTACTGTTTCCCTTGAAAATTAAGAGTTTCTGACAGCAACCATGTGAGATCACTGTAGCACTTTGAGACATCTGGCTTATACAGTTAGGGAACAATGCGAATAAGACAAAGAGTCAACTATATGAGTCATAGCGTTAGCTCAGTAAACTAACTTTGTGACATTAGGCAAGTCACTTAAGCACATTCTACCAGTTTCCTTATCACAGTAAAGGTTATCTGGATTTTGTTAATCCCTAATGGTTCTTTCTAGCTTTCAATGTCTATGATTGAAAAAGTTCTTATTGTATTAGTGCCGTTAAGAAAGCTTGGAAAGAATTTGCTACCTTAAATAGAAAATAGTCATGTTTCTGGATCTTTTTTTTTTAATTATAATTTTAGATGCCTTTTATAACTGTTGGATGTTCTAGCAAAATTTTTTTTTAGTTTGATTTTTTAATTATCATGTAGTAGTCGTACATATTTTGAGGGTTAAGAGTGATGTTTTGATAAATGTATACCATTTTTAATGATGAAATCAGAATAATAAGCATATTCATCACCTGAAATATTTATTATTTATTTGTGTTGGGAACATTTAAAATCATCTCTTCTAGGTATTTAAAGATATACAATAAATTGCTGTTTAATTATAGTCATCTAACAGTGCTATAAAACACTAGAACTTATTCTTTTTATCTAGCTGTAAGTTTGTATCTGTTAACCAACTTCTCTCTATTCCCCTGTCCTTCCCAGCCTTTAGTAACCATAATTTTAGTCTCTTAGTTCTATGAACTCCACTATTTTAGCTATCACATGAGTGAGAACATATGGTATTTATCTTTCTGTTCCTGACTTATTTCACTTAATATAATGTCTTCCAGGCTCATCCATGTTGCCACAGATGATAGGATTTCATATATTTTATGGCTGAATAGTATTTCATTGTCTGTATGTACCACATTGTTTTCATCCATTCATCTGTTTTTGTTTTGTTGTTTTTTTTTTGTGACCGGTAAGGGGATCGCAACCCTTGGCGTGGCGTCGCCCGCACCGCACTCAGCCAGTGAGCGCACTGGCCAGTCCTATATAGTATCCGAACCCACGGTGTGAGTGCCGCTGCGCTCCCAGCACTGCACTCTCCTGAGTGAGCCACGGGGTCGGCCCTCCATTCATCTGTTGATGGACATTTAGGTTGATTCCATATCTTGACTATTGTGGATAGTGCTGGCATAAACATGGGTGCAGATATCTCTTCTGTATACTGAGTTCCTTCCCTTCTGATATATACCTAGTAGTGGGATTGCAGGACCATATGGCAGTTCCATTCTTAGTTTTTTGAGTAAGTTTTATATTGTTTTCCATAATGGCTGTACTAATTTATATTTTTACCAACATTGTATAAGAGTTTTATTTTCTCTGCATCTTTGCCAGCATTTGCTATTTTTTGTCATTTTTTTTTTTTTTGTCCTTTTTGAGACCTGCTGCACCGCCCTCAGCCAGTGAGCGCTGTAAGCGCACTGGTCATCCCTATATAGGATCCGAACCTGCGGCGGGAGCGCTACTGTGCTCCCAGCGTTGCACTCTCCCGAGTGCGCCACGGGCTGGGCCCTATTTTTTGTCTTTTTGATAACAGCCATTGTAACTGGGGTGAGATGATATCTCATTGTGGTTTTGATTTTCATTTCTCTGATGATTAATGATGTTGAGCATTTAAAAAATATATTTGTTGGCCATTTGTATGTATTATTTGGAGAAATGTATATTCAAATTGTTTCCCCATTTTTTAATAGAATTATTATTGTTATTATTATTTTTTGCTATTGCATTCAGTTTCTTGTATATTCTCAATATTAATCCCTTGTCAGATGAAGAGTTTGAAAATATTTTCACCCCTTTTGCAGGTTTCTTCTTCACTTTGTTGTTTCCTTTGCTGTGTAGAAGGTTTTTAGCTTGATGTAATCCCATTTGTCTATTTTTAATTTTGTTGCCTATGCTTTTGAAGTTTTATCCATATGATCTTTGCCCAGTCCAATGTCTTGAAGCATTTCTTTTATGTATTCTTCTACTAATTTTATAGTTTCTTGTCTTACATTTAAGTCTTTAATCCATTTTTAGTTGATTTCTATATATGGTGAGAGATAGGGGTCTAGTTTCATTCTTCTGCATGCAAATATCATCTTTTCTCAGCACCGTTTGTTGAAGAAACTGTCATTTACTCAACATGTGTTCTTGGCATCTTTGCTGAAAATCATTTGGCTGTAAATACATGAACTCATTTTTGGGTTTGTATTCTATCCCATTGGTCTATGTGTCTGTTTTTATACCAGTTCTGTACTGTTTTGGTTACTGTAACTTTGTAGTATATTTTGATGTCAGGTAATGCACTATCTCCAGATTTGTTCTCTTTGCTTAGGATTGCTTTGGCTATTTGGGGTCTTTTGTGGTTCCATATGAATTTTAGGATTTTTTTATATTTCTGTAAAGAATGTCATTGGGATTTTGATAGGGATCACATTAAATCTGTAGATTGCTTTAGATAGTATGGTCATTTTGACATTTTTAATTCTCCCAATCTATGAACATAGTCTTTCCATATTTTTGTGTCCTCTTCAATTTCTTTCAGTATTTTATAGTTTTCATTGTAGAAATTTTTCACCTCTTTGATTAAATTTATTACTAGTTATTTTATTTTATTTTTTTGTAGCTATTGTAAATGAAATTTCTTTTTTAGATAGTCTGTTACTGGTGTATAGAAACACTATTGAATGTTGTACATTGATTTCATACTTTGCAAATTTACTGAATTCATCAGTCAGTTCAAAGAACTTTTTTGGTGAAGTCATTAAGTTTTTTTATATATAAGATCCTGATATCTGCAAACAGACAATTTGACTTCTTCTCTTCCAATTTGGATGGGCTTTATTTCTTTATCTTGCCTGATTGCTATGGCTAGAACTTTCAATACTATGTTGAACAAGAGTGGTGAGTGTAGGCATCTTTGTCTTGGTCCTGTTCTTAGAGAAAAAGCTTTCAGATTTTTCACATTCAGTATGATATAGGCTGTAGGTTTGTCATATTTGGCCTTTATAGTGTTGAGATATATTCCTTCTTCTATACATAATTTGTTGAGATTTTTTATCATAAAGCCATGTGGAATTTTGTCAAATGCTTTTTCTGAGTATGTTGAGATTAGATGGTTTTTTTTTTCATTCTGTTGATGTGATATATTATATTTATTGATTTGCCTATGTTGAGCCATTATTGCATCCCCAGGATAAATATCACTTGATCATGGTGTATAATCTTTTTGATGTGCTGTTGGATTTGTTTTGCTAGTATTTTGTTGAGGAATTTTACATTTATGTTCACCAGGATTATGGCCTGCAGTTTTGTTGTTGTTATTGTTGTTGTGTCTTTGTCTGGTTTTGGTATTAGGGTAATGCTGGCCTCATAGAATGAATTTGAAGCATTCCATCCTCTTCAATTTTTTGGGATAGTTTGGGAAGAATTGGTGTTTGTTTTTCTTTAAAAGATTGGTAGAATTTAGCAGCGAAGCCATCCATTCCTAGGCTTTTCTTTGTTGGGAGATTTTTTTTTTATTACTGATCCAATCTTGTAACTCATTATTAATCTCTTCAGGTTTTCTATTTCTTCTTACTTATATCTTGGTAGTTATATGTGTACAGAAATGTATCCATTTCCTCTAGGTTTTCTATGTGTTAGTATGCCATTGTTCACAATAGTCTCTAATAATCCTTTTAATTTTGGTGGTATAAGTTGTAATGTCTCCTTTTTGGTTTCCGATTTTATTTATTTGGATCTTCAATCTTTTTTTCTTTGTTAATCTAGGTAATAATTTGTCAATTTTCTTTATCTTTTTTTAAAAATACCTTTTCCATCTTTTTTTGGTCTCTATTTTATATAGTTCTGCTCTGATCTTTATTATTTCTGTCTACCAATTTTGGGCTTGTTTGTTCTTGATTTTTCAGTTTCTTGAAGTGCAATGTTAGGTTGTCTATTTAAAATCTTTCTACTTTTTGATGTAGTCATTTACTGCCATGAATTTTCCTCAGTGCTATTTTTTCTATGTCCTATAGGTTTTGGTGTATTGTATTTCTGCTTTCATTTGTTTGAAAATTTTTCTTTTATTTTCTTTTTGATTTCTTCATTGACCTAATTAGTTGTTCAGGAGCATATTGTTTCATTTTCATGTATTTGTATAGTTTCCAAAGTTCTTATTACTTATTTCTAGTTTTATTTTGTGTTTGATATGAAAAGATACTTGGTATGATTTTGATTTTTTAAGATTTGTTGAGAATTGTTTTGTAGCCTAACATATGATCTATCCTGGAGTATGTTCCATGTGTGGCTGAGAAGAATGAGAAGAATGTGTATTCTGCAGCTATTTGATAAAGTGTTTTATAAATGTCTGTCATGTCCATTTCATTTGTTCTAACGTGTGGTTTAAGTCTAATGTTTCTTTGTTGATTTTCTGTCTAGATGACCTGTCTGATGCTGAGATTGGGCTGTTGAAATTCTCAATTATTATTATTTTGGGGTCTACCTCTCCATTTAGCTCTAATAATATCTACTTTATATATCTGGGTGCTCTAATGTTGAGTGCATATATATTTACAATTGTTATGTCGTCTTGCTGAATTAATATTTTTATCATTGTATAATAACCTTCTTAGTATCTTTTTGCATTTTTGATTTGAAGTGCATTTTACCTGATATAAGTATAGCTACTCTTGCTCCTTTTTGGTTTTGATTTGCATGGAATAACTTTTTGCATCCCTTCACTTTTGCTCTATGTGTGGCTTTACGGGTGAAGTGGTTTTCTTGTAGGCAGTATATAGTTGGGTCTATTTTTCTTTTTAAAAAAAATATCCTTTCAGCCAGTCTATATTTTTTAATTGGGAAATTTAAATAGTTTACATTCAGGGTGGTTATTGGAAGGTGTGGACTTATTTCTATCATTTTGTTGATTGTTTACTGGTTGTTCTGCATATCCTTTTTTTCTTCTTCTTTTATTGTTTATTTTTTTAGTTTGGTAGTTTTCTGCAGGGATAAGATCTGATTCCTTTTTCTTTTTCATTTATGTATCTACTCTATCTTCTTGTTTTGAAGTGAGAATAAAACTAGTCTTGAGTTCAGCCATCTCTCCCCTGTCACCAAACACCAACCTTTGTTAGTTCTGCAGGCTCAGAATTCTTTCAGAGAAACTATGTAAGGAATTCCATGCATGCTTAGTGTTAGGCCTGGGACAGAGAGGGAAGAAATAAGTTTGTCTGTTCTGATGCTTTGAAAAAAGTAAAATATCTTCATGTACACAAGCCTTGCTTGATACATCAGAAAATATTCCAAGATTCTCTTCCCTTTTTGGGCTTCTAGTTTTGGCTAAATTGAAAAGATGAGATTTTTCCAGTCAGTATTTATAAAACCATGCAGAGCTTGGATAGAATAAAGGTTGATTTGTTCATTAATTTTGAACAGAAAGAATGAATGAGTATTATTTGGAATTTGGAGCAGGTCAAGTGAAAAGAAGCCATATGTAACAATTTCCTATTCACTATCCAAGTGGTAAATATGGAAAATTACTTTTTCACTGGTGGTTTTCATTGAAAAGAACTTCTCAATTATTTATAAATCATAACTTTTTTGTCTTTTTTTAATATTTGTGAGGTTTTCTTTTAAAAGTGTTTTCTTGTTCCTAGGTTACAAAGTTATTCACTTATATTTCCTTATAATAAATTTATAGTTCACCTTTCACAGGTAGGTTTTCAATTAATCTATGGTTAATCTTTGAATGTAGTGTTAGAGACATAGTTATTTATACACACATAGTGAGCCATGTTTTCCACCACTACTTACTAAACAATTCCCCTTTATGTTTATGTTGCTCTTTCTATGGTATAGTAATTCTCTATATAAACAGTAATCTGTCTCTTGGTTCTCTATTGATTTGTCTGTTTTTGACCTCTAAGTACACTGTTTTTAATATTGTGGCTTTGTAGTATGTATTAGTACATGATTAGTACATGGGCAAATCCTCATTTATTTATTTTTTTTAGTTTTCTTTTGAAAGGTTGTTTCAGTCATTCCTGGACTTAGAAACTGTCTTTGTTTTGTGCTGCTGTAACAGAATACCTGCAACTGGGTAGCTTATAATGAACAGAAATTTATTGGCTCCTAGTTTTGGAGGTTGGGAAGTCCAAGACAGAGGTGCTGGCATCTGGCAGGAACCTTTTTGCTGTTTCATCCCATGACCAAACATAAAAGGTAATGAGAGGGAGGGAGGGAGGGAGGGAGGGAGGGGAGGGAGGGGGAGAGAGAGAGAGAGAGAGAGAGAGAGAGAGAGAGAGAGAGAAAGGGAAACAAACTCCCTCTTTTATAACAAACCTACTTCTGTGATAATAGCACTAATCCATTCCCTTCACCCTCATGACCTAATCACCCTTCATTAGGCCTGACCTCTCAACACTGTTGCATTGGGGATTAAGTTTCCAGCACATGATTTTTGGGGTACACATTCAAACCATGGCAGGAGGCCATACAGGGCATTGGAGAGGTAAGATATGGTAGATTGACACTGTGGGGTACAGACCAAAGCAATAGATGAGATGCCCATGTAGTATTAGAAATCAATCTTAAAAGTATAATGAGAAAAAATACAGGAAATAGAGTAAGGTGTATAATGTAATAACTTTTATGGAAACTTAAAAACTCATGTATTTATATAAAATATATCTAATTTTAAGAACACATAAAAACACCAAAACACACAAAAAAGAAACTTATTAATCACATTAGAATAGTTACCCTTATTGGGGAGAGCAATGGTTGTGGGTCAAGAAGATAGAATGGACATGAAAATAGTAAAACAAAATGCATGAAGTCAAAATGGCTTTACAATAGAGAAAGACAATAGATAAAAATGTAGTGATAATTTTAAAAAATAAAGTTAGCCATAAATTGCCCAAAATTACCTAAATTTTTATATTGGAGTCAGGGGGAAAGCCAGTTTTTTCCATAGCATCCTTTTCTGGTGAAATAAAACCTGGGAGCAGATCTGAGTTCCACTGTGTAAGTCAGTTTCCAGAAACCAACACGTCAGGGATGAAAAGTTAGGAATTCTCATCAGGAGGGGCTGGCATTATTAATAACTCATCTTTCATGAGTTATTATTATTACCTGGGACCAGCTCGTAGGGAAATCTGCTTCAGAAAGCTCCAGTCCTTGCCTCTGGTAGGCACTAGGTATAAACATATACCTTTCCTTGCCTGAATCACTCAGCAATCCACCCTGCTTCAAAGAAAAGAGCACTTTGTCCAAAGGCACAGTGCCCTGACCAAAAGCTAAAAGCGTTCTCTTTTCTAATTGTCAATTATTTCTACACTCCAGGATAAACATTTCTCTTTTAACATCAGACTGACCTGGAAGGTTCATTTAAGACAGGGCTATTTACAAGGCTGGAGAAGGGGAGAAGAGGTGGAGAACAGAAAAAGCAAAGAAACAAAGCTCAAAACCAAGACATACAGTCTGTTTCTTCTGATATGTCTCAAATATATTCTTAATTAGAGAATGGCTACACATTAGCCAAAGCCTTTAGGGAAGGAGAAGGTAGGTGATGACACAAGGCAGTGTCTCCATTTTCAAGAATTGCTGTGGAGATGGGGAGTTCTTAGAGAATTTTTTTCCTCTAAAGAAACCCCCTTTATTTGATGGAGGATTGGAAACATTTCATACACATACATGTGTGTATATATATAGGCATTTATGTATATGTGGCATATGGGTATGTGTATATACACATATGTATACTTTTAAAAGACGGTTTTCTATTTCTTGCTGTGACAGCAAAGCTTAGCCCAGAAACTTTCCAAACAAAGACTTATTTTCTCTATTTCATTTATATAATAGATGGGTTGCAGTTGACTTGACTGCAGTTGACAGCAAGGCCAGAGATAATTTAATTCAGTACCTCCCTAAATCTGTGGTGCTTCCGTGATTCAAAAAAAAAAAAAAAAAAAAAAAAAAAGTAAAGAAAAGAAAAAAGGTTTAGTAAAGTAAATTCAAATAAAATGCTGAGGGAGTTTTAGAAGATGAAAGAAATGTAAATGAGATGATTAGAAAAACCTTAGGAAGAGAGTAATCTTGAACCAGTTGTTCTTAGAATGAGAGTCAAAATGGACCATGCAGATAAATGTTTATTCTTGTGTAACAAATAAGTAAAGCTAATACTGAAGGATTTTCCCTGAAGTTAATCTTCCAGAGGTATCTGCTTCGTAGAATAAGGTCACAAAAATTACTTTTTTCTGTGTTCCTTCCTTTCTACTTTCTCTCCTGGGTGAGCCTTTTCTTTCTCCTCTCTTCCCTCCCTTACATCTCTTTGCCTGGTATACTTAAAATCAAGAAATCCATGTGCTAATTAGTGTGGTTATGATTTGCAACCTGTCCCATGATGCCAGGAAGTTTCAAGTGTAGCAGCAACCATGTGTTCAGTTAATTTTGGGGTGGTGGGGGTGGTGATTGGGATTTGTATATTCAAAGTTCAATCATGGCAGGTCACAATCAAGGGAGACAGTCTGTGTGTTAAGATGCACCAATAAAGTCAGAAACTTTCTAGGCCAAGCAGGGGGAAGAGAGATTGTTTTTGTGGAATGAGCTGTTACATGTGGCAGCCCAAGAGAATCAGAAAACCTGTTTTCAATCAGACAAAGATTATTTCTACTTCTTTCCTGTTCTGGTAAGTGAGACTTTAAAAAAGGGTTTGGGGGAGTAGTGAATTCTTGGTTGTCTAGTTATTAGCCTAGTTAGACTCTTAGTTTTGGGATTTTTTTTTATTGGTCAAGGGAAAAAGAAAATATGTGAATTTTTGTTCTGGGAGTTGCTGGGTGAATTTTGTCTCTGGTGCTATAGCCTTTTTGGCATGACTCCTTGTCCACTAATGTCCAGCTGGCCTTCCACATGACTCTTTGGAGTCTGGACTGTTCTTTTACTGAATAGGTGGGTGTAAATAAAGGGAAAGTTCTTTGTTTACTCTGGCTTGTGAAGAGGAAAGACAGATTTGCGTGGTCGACAAGCACTCATTCTAGGGTTAACACCAAAATGACAATTGCATTTCAAGACTCAGAATCTTTGATCTTTAAACTCTAGTAACCAATACGTTTCGGGGCTGTCACAGAGAAATGCATCAGGCTTGATGATTCCTAATGAGAATATTCCTTTGATGAATGCTTAAACTATGGCTATTCATTAGAAAGAAATGTTAGCAAATATTTTCTGTATAATATATGATATTTTGGAATAGTCCATCTATTATTAATAAAGAGGTAGTCCAGCTTTCCTGCTAATAGCTCTGAATATTGGTTAAACTGTTGCATCCATCTGAACCTCAGTAGAATAATGGTATCCACAGTGCAGAATTGTTAAGATTAAATAAAAGATACTATGTGTAATATGGCTAGCACAGAGTGTGTCCTTACATTACTTTCAAATACCTTTAGCCACAGACTGAAATTTTTTTAAGATGATGAACTATGTCTTAATAGATTTTTATCCCCAATTTATAATATGTCTGGGCTGTAGAAGGGGCTCAAGAAATGTTTATGGTATTACTGAAAGTATTTACCACTTAATTCTACAGGCTTTGAGTTCACATTTTTCATGGGCATTGAATCTCCTGCATGCCCCATTCAATTTTTATGTTTTCTGTTGTTATATCAGGTGAACATCCAACTTCCTTTTTTTCTTCAAGGGCTTTGGTTTTATTCTTGCTCTCTTTTAAACTAATAAACAAGCTCGGAACTGGTTTTGATTGTGTCTTTACTTACTGGTTCTGAGAGTCCACCAATACCCACATTTTCTGGTGTTGACTTAATAGAGCATTGACCATTGGCCAACCTACCTATGTGATTGATGTGAGTGCAATAACAGCATAAGACTTTATAAAGGGTTAAATTCACTTTGTCTCCATTTTAAGAGCAGCCTTCTGGAGACAGCTCACGGCTTGATCCTGCTGTGGCTTCATTATTGGGAGGTCTAGCTCATTCCAGTCAGGAATAGAAGTGTTTGAGGGAGGCGAGACATATTTTATACTTCTCCCTCCCCCTCCCCCAACACACACACATGCATATACACATGCACACACATGCACACTCACAGAGTAGACCTTTGCTGCTAATTACGGCATAGTTTTCATCTGGTGGAATAAAAAATGCCAGCCAAGTGAGTCATATTCTGATTTATTGAGTAAACATTTTCCATGTGAGAAGCAGAGAGGAAAATGAAACCATTGCCTGTTAGAGCTGGAAAAGGCTAGTGCTTCCAAGACACTGGACTGCAGTTCTGAGCTGGGCTGGCTGCCGCAGGATCACCTGGGGAACTTTATAAAGAAAGGGGCTTCCAGGTCCACCCTTGGAGGTTTTCAGTCAAAGCTCTCTTAATGATGCTTGGTGTGACCAGTTTAGCAACCGCTGTTTTTCTTCAATCCCTTCTTTTTACAGTGGACAACATGAAAGCACAGGAAGAAGTGACTTGCCCAAGCTTCTTCAGGGATAAGACAAAGAGCTGAGAGGGAGAGGAAAGGAATAAATTTTTAGTGAATGTGAGAGTTCGGTAAATGGTATATTCAAGTGCTCTACATATTTTGGTTTCATTAACTTTTTACCATGGCCTTGAGAGAGAGACTTTAGCCTCTGCATTTACAAAAGAGAGAACTCAAACTCAGAGAGGCCAAGTAATTTGCCAATGCTCACACACCTAGGAAGGTGGAGATGGGCTATGAATCTAAACCTGTCTTACTCTAAATCCTCCCAGTTAAGATCTTGTCTCCTGTATCTTAATCCATAATAATACAGTAGGAATTTTCTTATTTGAAGACAATTGAACAGCTCAAACTGAGAAGATTATTATTACATCAACATGCCAGTCTTCAGTTCTTGAATTTGGGTTCTGTTCTATTCAGAACCTATGCTGGTTCTGTTTGATTCCATGATTCAGTGTTCTGAACTTACAGCCTTTGATTGACAGCACCACTCCAGCCCCCAGCAAATAAATTCACTTCAAAACATTTCAACAAATAGTAATTGAGAAAATACTATGTGCAAGATGCAATATTAGGAATTTAAAGGTAAACACAAAGGACAAAGTTTTGGTATGTATAGAGACTACGGTCTTGAGGTGACTATGAGAAAAGAAGTTATACAAATAAAATGTGGTGCGAGTGATGCTAAGGGAAGTAGAAGGTGCTTGGAGAACACATAGCAGACAAGCTTAGCCCAAACTAAGGGCCAAGGGAATCCTTCCAGAAGCTGACAGCTAGAATATGAACAGAAGTTAGCTGGGTGAAAGATGGTGGAGCAGGAGAGTAGGGGCAGAGCAGGAGATGTTTCAGAAGAGGAAACAGTATTTGTAAATTCCAAAAGTCTAGACATTGTATGAATAGTTTGCATTTGACCAGTTCAAGGAACTGAAAGAAGCTTATTATTTCTGGAAAGAGGAGGAGAGAGGCTAGATGTTAAGAGGTAGGAAGCCTCCAGGTGGAGAAAAGCCATGAAAACCCCATTAAGGTTTTGGATTTTATCCTTAAGCACGCTAAGCCATCAAAGTTTTCCAATCTTGTAAAAATGATCTGGGGATTAAAACCAGGGTGTAAAATAAACAGGCTTATAGTTTGGAGGGTACTCTGCTGGCAGTGTTAGTGATGGATTGAGCTTGGAGGCAGGGAGGCCAGTTAGGAGGCTATTTCATTTGGAGACCAAAGCTGTATTATTCATGCTTTTAGTTTCAACACCTAGCACACTGCCAGGTACCTAACATGTACCAACTAAATATTGCTTGAATGAACTGATGCAGAAACAAATGTTCATTTGGAAAAAAAGCCATCCCCCAAATATTTCTTGCTCATTTTGGCTTCTTATTTTTGTCCAAGCTTTTTCCCCTCCCCAGGCATGCATATATTTTTCCTATCTATATGTTCAAATACTAGACACACTATTGGGTTCATTTTAAGACTAGTTGCTTCCTGAAACCTTTCTGGACTAATCCCAATTTTATTCATTTCTTACCCCTCCCAATTCTAATAGGACTTAGAGTCTGTTTAAAGCTTTATGACATTTTATAAAGCATGATGTTGTTCATGTGATGAATCTTTAACTATGTCTTAACTTAGCTTAAGATTTTTTAATATATTGTCAACAAATACTGTCTGTCTATCTATCTATCATCTATCTATCTATCATCTATCTATCTATCTATCTATCTATCTATCTATCTATCTATCTATCATCTATCTTTAAAGATAGGAGGAATGGAAATCATCTTGTCGAAGGGATGCCTGCACTCCCATGTTCATCACAACTCTATTTACAATAGCCAAGATATGGAATCAACCTAAATGTCCATCAGTGGATATGTGGATAAGGAAAATGTGATGTATATACAAAATGGAATACTACTCAGTCATAAAATAGAATGAAATCCTGCCATTTGTAGTAAC
Organism: Galeopterus variegatus; assembly: GCF_000696425.1. Lineage (NCBI taxonomy): Eukaryota > Metazoa > Chordata > Mammalia > Dermoptera > Cynocephalidae > Galeopterus > Galeopterus variegatus. The sequence continues at coordinate 128,649 of NW_007726778.1, read as the reverse complement.
ATGGATGAGCTTGGAGAAAATTATGTTTAGTGAAATAAGTCAAGCACAGATGGAGAAATACCTCATATCGTCACTCATAAGTGGGAGCTAAGAAAGAAAGAAAGACCAGAATAAAATGCTGAACTTTCAGAGGGAGACAACAGACTTATAGTTTCTAGAGGTGGGAAAGTGGGAGGTAGATTTTAGGAAGTAATCGGGTAAGGGACACAAAGAATAGTTACAATTTGTAATGATGAGCATGCTAATAATATTTATTTGATCATCACATACTGAACACAAATAGGGATAGTCAACTCTGTACCCCATAAATATGTATAATTAAAACAAATAAAATAAAAAAAAATAATGCTAGGAGGCTTGGATGAGCTAGCTTCTTTCACATAGAATTGTGAAAGTATACAATTCTTTCCTGAAAAAGAAATATGAATATATGTATATGTTTATATTAACTATTTTAAAATATTTATACCATTAGACTTAGTAATTTTACTACCAGGAATCTATGCTAAGGAAATAGGCTAAAATATATGATAACAATTTGTGATCAAATATGTTTATCGCTGTGTTTTGTGATTTTAAGAAATTAGAGGCAATCTAGTTTTTCAAGCATGGAAGGGCAGAAGTTAAATAAATTATGCTATATTCACATGTATCATGTAGAAATATGATTTTGGGGAAAAAGTAACAAGGAAAGACAATTGAAAAGTGAAGTTATGTCAGTAATAAGGATATTTTTTTCTATATATTCTAATTTTTTTCACAATGATAACATAGTTAAACTATGAATACAAATATTATGTCAAAGCACAACTATTTTCTTTTCTTTCCACTGAAAATTGCCCAAGTTGGTGAATAGAGCAACCATTCACTATTCAGAGAATTCCTCACACGCCTTCTTGGCAACTGATGCAGAAAAAGAAGCAAGTTTGCAAGCTGGGTCCTCTGGAAGGAGGGGAGATGGCTTTTTCTTCCTTTCCTTCACTCCAGGCCAGTCTTTGGAGGGTTGCCATCCCCACATTTGCATGAGCCAGTTCTGCAACCCACCTGTGCAAGCACCGGACTGCTCACTTCTGCTTTACCTCCTGTGGATGGATGTTCTGAGAATCAAAACACTGACTGGCTGTGGCTATGGCACTGGAAGACACAGCAACCCAGGAGTATCTCCTAATGGGATTCCAGAGCCAGGTCTGCCACACAGTCTGTCTTTTCCACCGTGACAATTGCTTATACTCTAAAGGCAATTATCGCAGGTCAGACACACATCCTCTCTCGCTCTCTGGAGAATTATATTAGACCTGGTTCTTGTCCTGTTTAACTACATTGGGGCATTTACAGAAAGCTTTATTTAGTGATGACCTGACCTACTTTGGTGGGAAACAAATCCTAGAAGGGTTGTTATCACATTCCATAAATGTCTGGGATGAAAAGCCCTGAAGTGCAAACTATATTATAGTTATCTTTTGAGGGAGAAAAAAACTGTCTAGTGCAAAACAGTAGCAGCAGCAATAGCCAGACAGCAAGAACCTCTGTTAGGAATGGATTCCCTCATCTCTATGGAAGACAGTGACTGATCCCTGATAGGCCTCTCTTGATGTGACATTAAGAGCTGAGATATTTGCTCTTGTGTCTCCCACTCGCAACATTCTGTAGGTCCCAAGTGTATATTCTGACTGGCCCACTGTAATGAAAATGGGCAGCACATGCTGAGCTAGCACTGTGTGCTAGACTGGGTTTTAAGATGTATGCATGCTACTATGCATCTATTTTACTTCCTTAAATCTGACAATAACCCTGTGAGATAGGTAATATCATGATCATCGCCTCATTTTGCCAAAGAAAAAAACTGAGGCACAGAGAAGTTGTCTGTCCAAGGTCACATAGGTAGTAAAGAGAAAGGATTCAAGTCCTGGCAGTATGACCCAGGCCCCCACAGTAACCACTATGCTATCCTAAATTAGCACATGCAAATTGCTCAAAGCCATACCTGGCACACTGTAAGTACAAAATAAGTATTAGCTACTATTGACTCTTTTTTAGTAATTTTGGGCAATCACCAATTTTATTTTTCAATTTGTTATGCCCATGGGAGTGATTCTATTCTCTGAGAGGAATTGAAAAAAACCCATTGGTCCAGAAATGATTGCTTGCTAAACATTCTTGAGATGGACATGTGGGGTCTATATAACAGAAGGAAGTTGAAGTTGGTATTGTCTTAGACTTCACAGATGATAGAAGTGTGAGAGGTATCAAAGTGAAGTCACCATCATCAACTCCACATTTCAGTGGGCTTTAAAAAGCTCCTGTTTCTGTCTTGAGTCAAGGGAGTTATAGACAAAGGAGGATAAGGGGGCCAATGGTGAACGAAGAATATCTACAAGTAGCCTTTGAGGAGCTTTGTCTTCCCTTTAAAACCACGCATACTTAATGCTTAGGCTGTATATTTCTGACCTGTGTTTTTATGAGGTTACCTTTCCTTTAACACATTCTTTGATATTAATATAACCCAATTCCACCTGGAATAAATACATTGGGTCAGGCGTGGAACTGGGAGAGAAGGACATAGTGCAATACTCCCTCCACCTTGAAACATACCAGGGAATATTCAAGTTGAAGAGTTTATGGCTTATATAGTATGTAATTGTGCACATCCATACATAACTTAACAATACAGAGCAGCCTATTGATTGAAATATCATGAATATGAGCAATTATAAGTGTTTTTGGAGTTCTACAGAGTGGCTACTTGAAATACTACAGATGTCATTCATTAAGGAGCATTTTCCCTTGATGGAAGTTAGTGAGTTCAGAGTATATAATAAAAGAGTTTATTTAAAAAGATCAACTTGTAAAGGATTTTAGCCCATCTTTGAAGAAAGACAGTGTGTTGCTTAGGAAAGATCATGGTAACAAAACAGAATCTCAAGTCTTACTGATATGACAACACATGTTTGTTTCTCACTCACTTTCCTTTGCTGGAGGTTCTGCTCAGTCTCACGCTCACTCTGGGACCACTGCTGAGGGTACAGCTGCACTCTGGGGTGTTGCATTTGGGGTACCAGAGTGAAAGGAGAACTTTGGAGGGCCTAAAACTGGCAGTTAATACTCTGCTCTGCAACACAAGTCATTTACACTTAAAAGTCACTGGCCGGAACTATACACTGACCTTAGGAAGTCCAATTCTCTCTTGTACTGGAAGAGTAGAGAAGTAGAGTGTTTGGTGAATAATAGAACTATTGACTGCCACAGACGGACAGCATTTAGGTAAAGGGTGATGGGGGTGGTGGTGGTGGGAGCACTTAAGACCTACTGAGAGTCAGTGAGAAAACTCAACTTGAGGAGAAATAAAATGAGCTGAAATTGCAAAGGTATGCGGGACTAGATTGGAAGTCTTAAATATCAGGCTAAGGAGTTTTGCCTTTTACACATGTGCCGTTGATTTCCAAACTTATTTCTGCCAATGGAGACAATTTTAAAGCCAACTTGTAAGGATCCCAGTATGTAAAATGGGGAAGAGGGTGGTGGGAAGCAACATCTCTGGTGGAAGAGGGGATGAAAGAGCCCTAAAAGCTCCACTTGGGCTCCCACTTCCTCCCCTTATGGGACTCCCTGGTTCTTTGTAGCCAGATTAAATACCCAAACTCTAGGATTTTAAAACACTTTCCAGCACATTTAAGCACTGGGGAAGTGGGAAGCCTTCAGTCAAAGCCATGGTTGGCAACTATAGATTAATTCAAAAGATAGATTAGAATGAGGGAGAAACTAAGAGTAAAGAGTTCAACAAAGAGGCATAAAATAATAAAATTTCTAAATCTCGGTGTTGACAAAGGTGGATGTGTCTCAATGAAATAGTTGACAAACTGATGATTGATTGGTCTTCAGGGTTCATGGAAATGTCAGAGTCAAGGAAGACAACCTGTACAAGGCTTGTGCACTGGGAGCATGATGGAGCCATAATGTTAATATCAAGATCAACAGAAAGAGTTTTACTTATTTAGCCAATAAATATTTATCTAGTGGCTATTTATGATATAAAGTGCTTTGGAGAAAAATAGAAATTTATTATTAACTATGTTAGTTTTAGTTAGCAGCAGATTATCTTCAAATGCTTAACACACAGTTGGAAATACGACACTGGAGCTAAGGAGACCTCAGGGCTGAAGGTGTGGCTGGGGAGACAGAGAAATGAAGTGCTGTTCATTGAAGTGCTGACATGCGTCTGATTCAGAAAACGACACCATGAGTGGGATGAATGTCATCTTTAGTGTCACTGAGCCAGGTGCCAATCTCCATAAAGTTTGGTATTAATGAGGACAATGAGGAAAACTTACAAACTCAAACTCAAATTTACAAACTTATAAACTGACAAACTAAGGTATACTGAAAAACTCAATTTTTCCTCTGATGGCTTGTATGGCAAGTTCAGCTTTATGGCCCTGAATAATTCAGAATTCAGATGGCTTCATTTTCTTTCCTATTTGAGGCCCGAGATAGGTCTCCACTTTGAACCAAAGGTTCCCAGCTTGAAGTTTGAAGCAGAAGATTTAGTCCTCATTACATAGAGTCAGTATAGTCCTAGGACTTCCAAGGGGTAATAAGTTAGCAAACCAATGGGGAAAAAGAACCTATTCAGTGTTCCTAAGGATTAAATTATCAAAGATCCTCATGAAGTTGAACCTTCCTCTCCTCTGAGAGTGGGCCTGTTCTCCTTTCTCTGCCTGCCCAGATTCCCAGCTGGGCTCAGGGCATAGATTTCTTCTGGTCCCATGAAGAAGAATGGAGGGACAGGAGCCCAACTTCCTCAGGGGTCCCTCCCATTAAAAATTTCTGTCTTTCTGGATTCTAACCCAAGAACTTCTACTGATGCACCCAAGGTTGTGAATCGATTGATCCATTGATTATGTTCTGGGTGTGTGATATGGAGTGCACAGGCCTGTCTGCTTATGGCTCTGTCATTTCACAGTGCTGAGTGATGGGGCTTGAGATTAGAAGACCTCACTAATGCTATAAAAGTTGATGCGCCAATAAATAATCATAATAGTAATTATGATTATTTATTAATAATATGAATAAATACAAGGTTTGAATGAAAGTTAATTTCTAGATTATCATTATTACTTAAAATTAATGTAATTTTTAGAAATTAGAACACCTGGCTTCCATCCCTAGCCTACCAAGGATGTCTGCCACATTTCAGGAGCAAAAAACTCCCAGCATGATGGAATCTGCAATTGAAAAGAGTTTTAGAAGTCTTCTTCTGCAACTTTCTGTCTATTGATTGAATAGCCTCTACCTCAGAAATGCTCTTTTTAGTCTTGCTATTAATGGAACCTAACCCACCTCAGCCCCTCCCCAGGGGAGCTGTTGGGCTTTGGGTTGGGCTACTGTTGGGCACTGGTGGCAGTGCCCACAAGTATCCGATTTGGAAGGAAATGGATATGACTCAGCTGTGAAAATTACAAATTAGATTTTAGCTTTCAGGCCACGGTGTATTTTTAGAACTAAAGGAGAATAAAATAAACATTATTTTAGGCCTAGTGCAGATTATTAATATTACGTTCAGTAGAAAAATGCCTTCCTGGTGATTGGTTGGAATCCTAACAGTGCTAATTTTCTCCAAGATAATACTACACATCATTTTTATTTATACCTGCCCCCTTCCCTCTGCTTTTTTTCTTGAGATTTCTTTGAGATTAGGAGCTGGGAACTGATGAGCTCACTTTATTACAGCTCCAGGACTTAGCTTTGCCAACTGAAGCCTGCTGGAAAGTAGGGACATTTTTCCTCATTGCTATATCACCTCCTGTGTAGCACAATGGCTGGCACCAGGTAGGAGAACAAAACACGCTAGTGCAGTGAGTGGATACTCAGAAAATGTTTGTTCTAATAATAGAAATTAATGATTAAAATATCCACACTTACTTTTTCCCTAACATCCGTTGGGCACTTAACTGTGAGTCAGATACTGTTCAAAGCCCTTTAAAAGTATTAATTCATAGTTACTTTATCTGAAGGTAATAACTATTATAATACCAGGGTCATCAGAATTGTGTCAGGGGCTAGGGATGGAGGTGGAGATTGAGCAAAAATGGCAGAAAAACTAACCTCTGTTCTCCAAGTTACCTCCACTTGCAAAGACGCAGCATACCTTTATGGAATTCAAATTAATAGAAACAAGTGCTACACATTAATGTACCTCGAATGTATGGTTAACAGAGAGATAGAGGAGAAGCAATACTGTGATGCCATCAAAACTGAGCTAAATATCTAAAAATCTTTAAGAAATAATAACGTTAATGGTGAGTATGTCTATTTGATGGCTCTGGCAGGACTTGCTGCAGGGACATAAAGATAGTCATGATTTTGGCCTTCTGGTAACCCTCTAATCTCATCATGCAGACTGACAGCTAAATCACCATTCATTCACCATTTGTTGAGCTGGGAATGCTGCTGACTGTTGAGAGAGGTTTGTCAAAAAGTTCCCCACACCATTGTAAATGAGAAAGCAGCCAGGAAGGAAGCAACAGGCGAGGAAGTAGATGGCAGCAATTAACGTGGGAACACAAAGGGAACCCCTAGTGGGCTAAAAGAGTTAATGCATTTCCCCAACTTACTATTAGTAAAACCTAATTAAATCAGATGCTACTAATTTGAAACTCTTGCATATTTGGAGGGGCCTGAGCTACATGTTGCTTCAGCTGTTGCTATGAAAGAAAGGGTTTTCTTGGCAAATTACTGGGGCAAACAAGATTGTAGAGAATTACAGTGCTTAATAGAATAGCAGAGAATCAATTTACAAGCAAACAATCATTGTGCTAATTTTAAACTGTTCTTACCTGTTCATTAAAGCAGCCCATTAAGGACCTCTGCCTTGTAATACTATGTTATGCTAGTTTGAGTTGTTATGCTTACTAGATAGTGAAGAGAAAAATCTTAATTTGACTTCTCTAGTTCTTACTGGCCTCCTCATAGCCCAGTTTAGTCTAATTCAATGAAATTTCTTTATGAGCAATCTCAGAAATTCATTTTGGAGAGAGCATTAGACTTCATCCCTTTCTTCCTGAAGGTTAAACTGTAAATCAGCAGAAGCCACACAATACTGTACACAAATTTCTATACAAAGTCATATAAAGGGAAAGTTCATGGCCACGATTTCCTGAATACAGGCGAGTAGTTAAGACCAGTGATTCAGCATCATCTTTGTGTATATTATTGACTCCTTGGTTCCTTAGGAAGAGGATGAAAGGAAAGAGCTATGAGTATAGATGACACTTTTATAATGGGCTCTAAAGAATTAAAGGTTTAAAAGATTTTCAAACCATCTCTTATTTTTATATTTATTTTAACATTTCTATTTCAATCTAATGATAATGCTAATTTAAAGCAAAGACACTCTGGATCTCTTGGATGGCCTCTTTACAACCTACCGACAACTTTCATAGCTTTGTTTCCATTTGTGTTTATTATTGCATTGGAACAAAGGAGAACTAACTAATGCTTACCAGCAATAAGAAAAGAATAGAGGTATAAGAAATACATAAATGGTATGCTCCTCCCACTGGAAGGCAAATGGCATCCCTGAGAGCTGTGCAAATAAAGCTTTCCTCAAATTTGAATAGAAAAAAACCGGTGGGAGAATTGTCACCTGTGGCACACTGCAATAGATTTGCTGAATTGCAGCAGAGCAGAATGTACCATATGTGCATTGTGAGCAATGATATAATTCCAGCAAAATAATATCACATTAAATTAATGATGTTAATTTTAATTTTATTGGTTTTCTTTGAAATTAGTTTGCACATTTGTTTGGGTTTTATAGTTCTATTAGAGTCAGAAGCATAAGAAATTTATAGGTAGTTTTATGCTTATTCATATTTAAGAAACATTATGATAAATACCATTTAAATCAACACTGGGAGTGCAAGAGTACTTTACTCTTTAAAAGGAAGTTAGAGAACGAACATCTACAGAACCATAGATTGCTGGAAAAATCATTGTAATTGTCTGTAGTTTCTGAAACTGGGTTCCAGGGAAATGTGGGTTGAAATGTGTTCACAGGGGTGGGAGAAAAAGAAAAAGAAAAAAAAAAAAAGGTGTTTACAGGTATGCTGAGAAAAACAGGGAGTTTCTATAATCAAATAAGCCCTGGAAAGGCAGAGCTGTGTCTCCACTCCTGAAGACCGACAGTGCTTATTTATTTATTAATTTATTTTTTAGAAAGGAAGAATAAAACTATATTCACAGATGATATGATTGTGCATATAGACAACTCCAGAATCTACAAAAAAGTTTTGAAACTATCTGGAGTTTAACAAGGTCACAGAATACGATGTCAATATACAAAAGTTAATTACAATAAACATCTGGTATTTGAAATTAAAAAATACAATTTATAAATTGTATAAATCTAACAAAATATATGTAGGCTTTGTATGCAAAACACTGATGAAAATATCAAAGAAGAACTAATTTAAGGACAATATATTTACATTTCTTTTTAATATTCTGTCTTTTCATTTCCTTCAATACCACCACAAAAAATCATATTGGTCATTCATGAAGCCTGGGGAGATGGAGAAGGTACATGATAGACACAAAAAAATAACTTGATATGGATCGTTAGACATGGGTCACTAGGCCCCACCACTAGAAATTTTTCACCACCTCCACTTTTTGCAAGTTTCTTGACATGTTTTCTTTCTCTCTCTTCCCTTGATAGTGCTTATTTATGAGATAAAGCCCCAGAAAGAGCCAATGGTAAAGAAACCTGTCCAGTTTTGTTCAAAACAACATTTCCCAACATTATCAGCACCTGGAGCCCCTGGCCATAGAGGATCTGCCTTCATCTTGCAAAGAATTCTCCAACAGAATTGCAGAGTGGAAGATGCTGCTCAGGGTCCACACCCTCATTTCACAGAGGGAAAAATGGAGAGGGTGTATGTAGAAGGGCTCAGTAGTGACCCCACCAAAAAAAAAAAAAAAATTTTTTTTTTCATGTGTACCTGGAACCTCAGACATGACCTTATTTGGAAATAGGGTCTTTGCAGATGCAATTAGTTGAGATTAGGTTGTGATGGTTAACTTTATGTGTCAAGTTGAGTGGGCCACAAGGTACCCAGATATTTGGTCAAGCATTATTCTGGGTATTTCTGTGAGAATGTTTTCAGATGTGTTTAACATTCAATTTGATAGACTGAGTAAAGCAGATTGCCCTCTCTAATGTGGGTGGGCTTCATCCAATCATTTGAAAGGCTTCATAGAACAAAAAGGCTGACCCTCCTCCAAATAAGGGTGAATTCCTCTTGCCTAACTGCCTTCCAGCTGGGACATTGGGTTTTTCCTTCCTTTGGATTCAAAGTGAAACATTTGGCTTTTCTTAGGTCTCCAGCATGCTGGCTTTAGGGACTGAAACTAAACTATTGACTATCCTGGGTCTCTAGCTTGCCAGCTGGAGATCTTGGCATTTGTTAGCCTTTGTAACTGTGTGAGCCAATTCCTTAAATCTCTTTCAATATAGATACACGTTTCTCTGGAGAACCTTGACTAATACAGAGGTCATACTGGACTAACACGGGTCCTAAATTCAGTGACTGGTGTTTTTATAAGAAGAAAAAAACAGAAACACAAAGAAGAAAAATAGAGAAGTCCATGTGACAACAGAATCAGAGATTGGAGTCATATACCTACAAGACAAGGGATGACAAGGATTGCCAGCAGCCACCAGAAGCTAAGAAGAGGCATGCAGCAGGTTGTACCTCTGAGGTTCCAGAACGAACTAATACTGAAGACACCTTGGTTTTAGATGTCTAGCTTCCTAAATTGTGACAGAATACATTTCTGTTGCTCAAAGTCACTCAGCACAGGTAGTTTGTTATGGCAGCCCTAGCAAACTAATAGAGAAGGAGAGAAAGAAAAGGGGTGAAGTGGCTACTTACCAGCAAAGGCAGGACTAGAGATCCAGCCTCTGACTTTGAAGCCCGTGCTCCTTTCATTGCACTTATTCATTATGTCCATCTCTATTTTGTTCCAGAAAAAAATTAGCATATAATTTTTTTCTTTAGACAACTAAGTACAGGAGAAACTGAAAAAATAGAGACAACTTAAAACAAAGAAACAATAATTTCTAGAAGCAGCAGGACACTAATGATCTATATAATGGCTAACTATACTGCTATAAGAAAAATTGGATTTTCCAGTTTTCTGAGGTGTAAGACAATATCTACTGATAGGATGTTAGAACTGATGTTAGATGTTTAGATGTTTGAATTATTTTATTTTAAACATGTAAACAGTTTTATAAAGCTGTGTATTAGTGTCCTGTTGTTGCTGTGACAAACTACCATGAATTTAGTGACTTAAAATAACATAAATTTATTTTCTTATAATTCTTTTTTTTTTTTTTCCTTTTTGTCTTTTTTCGTGACTGGCAACGGGATCGCAACCCTCGGTGTCGCACCCGCACCGCGCTTAACCAGTGAGTGGACCCGTCTCTATATGGGATCCGAACTCTCGGCGGGAGCGCCGCCGCACTCTACCTAGTGCACCACCGGGCCGGCCCCAATTTTCTTATAATTCTGAAGGCCAGAAGTCCACAATTAGGCTCAGTGGACTAAAATCTAGGTGTCATCAGGGCTGGCTGTGTTTCTTCTGGAGGCTCTAGGGGAAAATCTGTTTCTTTGCTTTTTCCAGTTTCTAGAAGCTTTCCACATTCCTTGGCTCATGGCCCTGTCTCACTCTGACCTCCACTTCTGTCATTAACATTTCCTCCTGCCTCCCTCTTATGAGGTCCCTGGTGATTACACTGGGCTCACCTGGATGATTCAGGATAATCTCCTTATTTCAAAATCCTTGACCTAATTGCATCTGCAAAATTGCAATTGCCATGTGAAGTCACAAACTCATAGATTCTGGGGATTATTATTCTGGTGAATGTCTTTAGGGGATATTATTCAGTTCACCACAACTAGTTAGTGGTGGGACTGTGATTAGAATTCAGAGTGGCACAATCCCATGTGTTGCTTCATCCATAATGCCACAATTATTAGAAAATTATAAAAGTATTATAAATTTAAAAAGCAGTATAAAAATAGTATTATAAACATAACCTTATAATTCAGGGTCTTTTTCAGATTTCCAGGGTGTACAAAGCCAACATAGGCTTTCAATTATACCTCAAGTTATGCATAGTGATAAAAATAGAGAAGGCAGAATTTTATGAAATACATTATTGCAAATTGGGTATTACTACTGCTTTAGTTATACAACAAAGTGAAACACCCATCCATGAAGCTTGGTCTCATTCCCATTTCTCTGAAATGCTCCTGGTCACTCAGTGATCACAGCTGTGCTTGCCTCCGTAGAAACCTTGTCAATTTGGGAAGGAGCCCAATCCAATGTTGCTCCTTGAGAATAAAATAAGGATATTTTTGTTTGCTCATAAACTTGTTTAAAGACAATGATGGCTATGCTTATTTAGAAATCTTTACAGGTCACTAAGCATGTTCTTGTAGGATATCTCAGGTAATTTTGCAATAAGCCAGAGAGGTAAAAATGGGGTACATATTTTATCCATTTACGTATGAGATAATTGGACTCACAGGAAGTGGGTGAATTGCCCAAGGTGACAAGTTTTGAATCTGAAACTCAAACCCAGAATTCCTGTCTTTCACTAGGTTGTTTATCAGATCAGCCTAAAGGATCTGATCAACCTAAAGAACCTGGCTTAGGCTGATTTGAAATCAATCAATCAATCAATCAACCAGTTAATCAGGTCTATAAAAAGATGATGTTACCATGTTGAATTAAGAGACTGCTATAGAAAGGCAACTTTGTGTTTTGAGACTGTTAAAACCTAAGAAACAAGTTAATGCTATGAAATTCTTTTAAATGTAGTAGAAATTTCTGGTTAGACTCAGAACTATACTATATAAAACCTCAGAGTCCAAACAAACTGAATATCTTTTTCAACAAAGGTATGTTGAATATTGGAGAATAAGTGGAATTTGGGTTAAGGTTTAAGAAAGTACAGTTCTATTAAAAATCATTATGCTTGATGCCTCTATCTTATGTTGACCAAATTTTATGAGACAATGGTTTACGTATAATTTTTTGCTAGCAGACTCTGAAACTGTGTTACAGCTAACATTGCTAATAGAAAGAAATACGAAATACATGAGGGGTCTTCAAAAAGTTCGTGGAGAGATTAGTGCTACCTTCGCACTGAACATTACATTTCCGTGAACTTTTTGAAGTACCCTGGTATGTGAAAAATGTCAAACTTCTCTTTTTTCTAGTTAGGAAAGCGAACACTTTTGTCATGGTCTGTTTTTCACAGGTTAAATTCTAAGCAGAATTTCATTGTGAAAGAGTCTGTTAAAAGCAGATGTGGATCAGGTGGTGACTGAGGAAACTTTCTGGGAAAGCGCAGATGATGTGGTTTTGGTAAGAAATCCTGACCAATTTAGAGAAGAAAGGGCTGGCTCCTGCTGCCCTTCCTTCTTTCCCTTCCTTCCTCCCTCCCTCTCCCCCTCCTTACCTTTCTTCTCTCCTTCCTTCCTTCCTCTACCATATGCCAAGAACTATACTAGACCTTGAAGTTGCAAAAATAAGTCATTTTTTCATGAAATAGACCCTTCCATTATTTTATATGAATCTTTATTATTTTTTAATTAATTATTATTATTATTTTTACATTCTAAGATATTGTTGCAGAACAGTTGACAGGAGCAGGAGAGGGGGAGGAGGAGGGAGATAGGGTGTGAGGAAGAGGTAGGAGGGGGTTGTGGTCAAGGCCCATGGCTCCGCCCTCATTCAGTCAGGGGAGACCAGGGGTCTTCTGGCCATGGCTTGGTCATCCCTGGGCTGGATGCAGATGTAAGGGGGGCATGGCTGAAGCTGTTGACCCTCCTACTGCTTTGCCTGGGAGCCTGGGATGCTTCCAGTGGTCATCACTGGGCTGGCTGTGGATGTCAAGGGGGAGTGGCTGAGTCTGTTGGTTCCCCACCACCCTGGCTCAGGAGCCCAAGGTGCTTCCGGCAGTGGCTCAGTTGTCATCACTGTGTTGGTGGTGGATGTCGGCAGGATGTGGCTGAGGCCCTCGGGTTGGACCCCCCCACCCCAGCTTGGGAGCCCTGGTACTTCCTGCTGTAGCTCAGAGGTCGTCACTTTGCTGGGTGTGGACATGGGGGGTGGGGGTGTAGCTGAGGCCCTTGGCCCCCCACCACCTGGTTTGGGAGCCTGGGGCTCTTCTGGTGGTGGCTTGGTAGTCATTGCTGGGCTGCATGTGGACGTTGGGGCTGTGTGGCTGAGGCCCTCAGGCTCCCCCCATTGCTCCTGCTTGGGAGCCTGGGATGCTTCTGGAGGTGACTCAGGGGTCACTGCCGGGCTGGATGCAGATGTTAGGGGTGTATGGCTGAGGCCTATGACCCTCCCCTTCCCCAGCTTTGGGGCCCAAGGGACTTCCCATCCTTCTAGGTTTTATAGGTGTTATTTGGTGGTGGTAGACCTTTACTAGTTAATATCAAAACTTTGTCTCTGATCTGTAGGTATTCTTTTTACTTTCAGTTCTGTGTTGGATTATTTGTTGTTCCCACCACTTAAACTCTTCACTAGAAATAATTTGTTGTCCTTTGGTTACTTCTAAAATGGGGGAACTTCCTAAGGGAACCAGCATTTGAGTCCTGCAGTTGAGCTAATTTGCTGCTTTGCTGCTGATTCTCTGGGGATGGCTTTTTGTGCAGCTCAGGTTTTAACTGTTGACCTTGTAAGCACTTCCAGGTCTGTGAGGTGTGATACACCTGGGTTGTATGGAAACTCTGGTCTGGGCCTGAGTTCTTTCAGAAAACTGTACCCTCTGTAGTTCTATATTCGTCACAAGTCTCCACTGAGTGGTCCTGTACTGAATGGAGGGCAGATCAGCTGTCCATGCTGTGCCCCAATGTTCCCTTGGTGGGCCCGTTTCCCCCACTGCCTGCACTCCTAGCACTTCCCATGGGATGGGCCATGCACCAGTCCCTTGCAATGACTCACCGATCTCTAAGTGGCTTCTTTTTTTCAGTTGTCTGTGGCCCCTCACTCCTATGTGGGTCTATGGGATCCCTATTAGTGGTCTTGCTGTCCTGGGGGCCACCAAGACCCTCTTTTCCCCTGCTACCTCCAAGCAACTTTATAAAAAGGGTGCAGCTGCAGCTTTTGCCATCTCTTGCTCCATGTGCTCACCAGGGCTGGCCTTGAAGCCATCAGGCTCAAAATGATCAGAGCAGTCCTTTCTTTCTCTCATCATAGCTTCTCCTGCCTTCATAAACTCCATAGGTCTCTCCTCCTTTTCCTTTGGTCTCTAGTGGCCCGAGCTTGGCTGTTGTTGCTTTTTTATAGTTGTAAATTGGTTGATTTGGGGGAGAAAGTGACAATGAGGACGGTCTGTTCTGCAATCTTGACCTGAAGTCCCCTTTCCATTTTTTTATAGCTCTACTTACCAGAAAGTTCTTTCTTATATGCAGCAAAATGGGTGTGTCCACAGTTCTTAGCAAGTAGACTTAGTCTGTCCTTTACAGTCAAAGAGAAAATTTCTTTTTTCTCTTCCTTGTTAAGAGCCTTTTAATTTGCATCTTTCTTTAACCTTCTAGTCTTCAGGCTAGAAATTCCTGTTTTCATCAGGTGCATCTCATTTGACATAATATTTAGACCTTTCATTGTCTTGTTTTGCTGATTAAAACGGGGCATCTTGATTTCTACCTTTACTCCAGATATAGTTCAGTCATCACAGTAGATTAAACTTAGATCATTTCACGATAGCAATTTCATAGCTGTATAAATGTGACTGACCTAATTTTGTGTTAGCTTTTTAAACACTCCCAGCTTGTGGTCATATAATAACACTGTCACATTTTTTGCACGTGAGTATTGCCAAAATAAGCGCCATCCTCTATTTGTAAAACTGATGTTTTGAATCTAAATGTAGGATTTTATGTTTATTTTGCTGAAATGCATTTTGTTTGCTTTGGCCCAGTGACAAGGTTATGATTACCCCACCTGATAGTTAATCATCTAGGCAGAAGCAATTTTAAGGAATTTAAAGCGACCCCCAAACAATTCTAATCCCAAACTTACTCTCCTACTGGGTTTCCACTAGCATAGATTTACCAATTTAATAATGTTTAATAATATTAAGATTAAAATCTATTATTAAGAGTAAAATATCCAGAATTTTCTAGTTAAAAATGGAAATATTTTGAGCACCAATGAGTGTTCTATTTAATACATTAGTCTGAAAAGGTATCTTATCAGCCAAATGCTGAACCCTAAGAGGAAAGCAAAGGAGAAAGTTATGTTTTAATGGAAGAATGAAATAAAGCTTTAGGGCAAGAAGCTTTGCTGGGGAAGGCAGGTCTGTTGCTTTAAGGAAAAAATTCATTTATTATAATTAGATTTAAACCTATTAATATTTAAATTAAAAATATTAGGCATACTTAGCCAAAATTGATGTATAAAAACGTTGCCACTTGCAGTGGATTGAATGTCCCCCCAAACTCACTGAAGCATAATCCCCACTGCAATTGTTGAGGGTGGGAAATCCTATTATAATAATTGTACAGTGGGGCCTTGAAGAGGTGATTAGACTGTAAAGACCATTCCCTAGTAAATGGATTAACAAGTTGATGGTTTTATATTGGCCATGGGTGTGGTTCCGAGTGCTTTAAAAGGAGAAAGATTGAGGAGTTAGCTCTGTCTCTTGTTCCTGCCTTACTTGCAATGTGATACAACTGTGTTGTTGTAGAGTTGCCACCAGGAAAAGCCCCTTCCCAGATGAATTCCCTAGACTCTGGACTTCCCAGCCTCTGAAACTGTCAGTTGTAAATATTGTTTCTTTACAAATTATCCAGTTTCAGGTATTTTGTTATAAGCAACAGAAATGGACTAATAACACCACAATATACAAAAATGCAGTAGGCATTGTTGTAATTTTACAGATGAAGAAACTGCGACCTAGAGAAACTAAGTCATCCAGAATTGCAGGGTTAACAAGTAGCAGAGAGAGTATTTGAGTGTAAGGCTGTCTGACTAAGCCCTCTCCTACCCCTTTCTATTCTACAAAACCCAAATTCAATAAGTATATCTTCTAAAAGATGAGTTATAATTGATTTAATGGTATTCTAATCACAGAAAAGGGACTGAAACACTGTTCACAAAGTGGTTTGTCAGGGGTACATTTTTAATTCTCTGGCTATCAAGCTTTCCATTCAATTCACTTCCAAGAGTGTGACTCAGTCTTGGAAATTGGCTAGCAATGCAGCCTGGGAGAAGGGATTTTTGAATAGCACTGGAGAGGTGAGATTGATCTAATAATAAATACCCTCTGGTGGGGAAAGTTCATTAAATTTAACTTTGTAGTACCCAAGTTGGAGGAATGGTCACATTACCTTGGATCTTCTAAGTGAGAGAGGCCAACATTGTGGTGAACACCAGAATGTTGTCAGGGTGCAAAAAAATCAATTCATCTCTGGAATGGCTGAAGCAGAGAATGGTTTATTAATTTGCTTATTTATTTTTCAAGAAATTATTTGCACACACGAAACTGAATAAGTTGGAGATATCAAGAAGCATAAGCTGAGGACCATACTCTCCCATGACTTGCAGTCTAATAAACAAGCCACAAAGTGCCAGTGCTATTCAGAGTGTTATGAATGTATCAGTAGGCAGCATCAGGTTCTCATCCAGGCTTTCTGGGTGCTACCCAATCTGAGCCTACATTGCTCATTTGTCCTAATACCCACTGCTCAACACAGACGCACATTGTTCTCAGTCTGAGATCTTCACCATTACACAAACATGCCTGGCCCATTTATGCTTTCTTCCTTTCCTCCCTCTCACCTTTCTCCACCTGTCCCTCCCTCTCTCCTTCCTTTAATACGTGTTTTTGAGTATTTACAATGTGTCAGCACTATGGTAACTGCTAGGGTTCCATCAGAAGATCAGACATCTTATTTTCCACCCTCCTGGGCTGACATTCAATGTTGCAGGATTTAGCTCCAGGCCACATTTTCTTTTTTGAAGTCTGTTCTTGATTATTCCTGTTCTGAGTGGTCATTGACTCTTTTGCAGTCTGATAGCTCCTATAGTTAATTCCTTGCAACAAGGAATGTATTGATTTTCAGGGAAGAGAAGTGTTAATGAGAGGGTAGGGCCAAAGCCTGCGACAGTTCAGAGAAGCTCTTTATTGAGGTGATAGACTTGAAATAGCCCATGAGAAAGGAATAGTTAAATTTAATAAATAAAATGGAGAAAAGTTTTCAGAGAGGGAATAGCATGGGGCTTTAAAATTGAGCAAGCCCAAGAGAGGAACTCCCTTCCTCAATTTGCAAGAGTTAGTTTAGTTTCTCAATTCTTGTTTTAGGAGATTAGTCAGGTCACTCTTGATGTGGAATCACCATGGAAAGCCATGATTGACAAAGGATATTCTCTCTTATCCTTTACTCAGATCTTCTGGTCATAAAATTGTAAAATTTCAGATCAGAACAGAAAAACGGTAACTCATGGTGACAGTCTACAGTCTCCAACAGGTGGTCCCTGACAACATCTGCTTAAACAATAACTTCTGCTTGACACACTCACAAAGTAGCTACTTTCATTCATTGGACCATCCCAATGAATAGAAAACTCTTCTACATTAGGACAATATCTAGCTCTCCTTGTTTTTCAGCCATTGCGCCTAGTTTTTCCTTTTAAAGCTATGAGCTTAATTTCTCTTCCATATGAAAGCTTAAGTATTTGTAAAAATAGTATTGTGCACTTGGAAAGTGAAATCATAGTTCAAGACAATAGAAACAACAAGGAAGGAACGATGGCAAGATGTTAAATGTGCAGACTCTAGATTCACACTCTCTTAGTTTGGATCTTGGCTCCTCCACATACTGGCTCCTCTCTGGGCATCAGAATTTTCACTCAGTAAGTGGGGATTACAAAAGCATGTAGACAGAATACAATAACCTACTTCATTGTGCTGTTGGGAGGGTCAAATGAGATAATACACATAAAGCACTGGGTGCAGTCTTTGGCTCATAATAAGTGTTGAATGGGGGTGGAGAAAAATATAGTTGTACAGTCAGTGAGAACAACTGGGAAAAATACACCGTTATTTAAAAGTTGGTTGACTGAAGCCATCAGAGATGACGAGTCCCTGTAGGAACAATTGTGCCCAGGCTGAGGAAGAGACAGGATACACGAGCAGAAAGTCTACAGGTTTAAAGACAGACAAAGCCCACCATGGACACCTTTGTTTGCTTTCTTGATAATAGCAGATCACCCCACCTAGTATATTCTAAGTGTTCAGTCTAGTGTGGGCTTAAATGATGCAAACAGTGGGGAAGTCAATTTGTCCCCACAGAGAATATTTTGTAGTCTACCTAAGGGCTTTATATGAGGTTTTTTTTTTTTTTTTAAGATCTATTTAAAATTTCCAATACTCCCATTTTATCCCCCATAGTTCTAAGCCTTGGTTGACCTTATTAATGTGTCTGTTTCTGGAGACCCATAGGACATTCTTGCTGGTGTCTGTGGAAATGTTTACTCAGTAGGAAGGGAAATGTTATATCCCCAAACCCTCAGACCAGTGGCATTTTCACAGAATGCACTTTAAAGAACAGTTTCTCATATATCATCTCATTTAGTCTTATTTAATCACCTGCAGTAGGTGATTAGCACATGTAAAGTTATCTCCATTCTACAGATGAGGAAAAAGAATCTCAGAATGATGAAAGGCCTGGGCTGGCAATGGGATACAGTGTGAGCATAGGGAAAGTCTGGGAATTCAGAATGGTTGAGCTCTGGTTTGGCTGTATTTCTTTGGGCCTCTATATTGTCATTTGTAACAACAGGAGTTTGAACTTGATGATTCCTTTAGTTTTAATATTCCATGATGATTACACCAGGTTCAGTGCTGTGCAGTAGAGGCAGGAGGAGAAAAGGAGTGTCCCTCGTCTAAGCCAGTGCCTTGTTGTGAAGCTGTGCTGTCCTGAGACACCCTGTAGCCCCCAGCCTTCACACCCACCTGTCAACCTGTTTCTGCTTTGGCAATCATTTCTGAAGCAGTTTCCCAAATGATCAGGGGTGTTGATAGGAAATTATTTCCCTTCCTCTCCCGTGTGCTTTGGCACACAGATTTGTTTGGGCAAGTTGTCCCTGTTGTGATCATTATGCACTTCGTTATTTTTGTTCTAGTGCCCAGAAGCCTGTGGGGCATGGATGCCTGGTAAAAGAATTTACAGCCAATTTAGTCCACCTAAGTTAAGTTACACAATCAGCCCAATTGGAGAAAGCTGGTTTCTATTTCCCTAAAATTGGTCATTCCTGGGAATCACCTTGTACGATTGTGAGATCATATAGCAAACTTAGAAAAGACAACTACAGACATTAAAACCAAGATTGAAGGGGCTTCATTCATGCCTTAGTGGCATTAAGTATGTGGGATTAAGACCCAGGACTATCACTTAACAGCTGTAGAAGCTTGGATGGATTATTAACCTCTCTGTGTTTCAATTGCCTCATCTGCAAGATGAGCACATCTCTGAAGAGGATTGAATGAGATTAGTACATGTTAAGTGTTTAAAGCAGTGCTTGGTGCATTTTAGGTGCTCAATAGATACAAGCTATTATTATTTTATCAGAAAATGTTTATAAGCACTATAACGTAGATAAAGCACTGCTAAAGTAAGATGTTTATCTATTTTTAAGGAAAGTGTGATCAATTAGTCACCTAGTATATTCCATCCAGAATTCTGTGTGCCACATTCTGGGTGCCTGTTTCTGCTGCCAACTAAGATAATTGTGCCTGCCTTGCCCCTGAATGTTAAGAGCTGCCACATGGACCCCACCTCTCTTGGATCTTATCACTCCAACTGAAGTTAGGGAGCCCATGATAATGGCAGCACTTTCTATTGTCATCCTTGCCCTACAGAAGGCAAACATCACAGAGTTTTTCAAAAACTTTAGCGTCCCTCTCTCTTGTACATTTCTCTATGTCTGCTCTGGGCCCTCTTCAGCACATAGCTGGTAGAGAATTGGTGTTTAGGTAGCACGTAATGCAAAACTTTTACTTCCTGGCACTATAGCTTTGTGCCCTACTGATTTGGAAGTCTTGGTTCTCAGTGAAGGGACGTCTTTATCAGAGAAACATCAATAATCTGATTTAACTGGAAGTTTAAGCTGACACCTGGCTCTTATGCCACAGAACTAACAGGGAAAGAAAGAAGTTTATTTTACCGATTAAATTAATTATGTATTTTACCAATTAAGTTGGTAGATCCTGACTACCAAAGGAAAAAAAAAAAAATGCTTTACCACTTTAGAACAGAGGAAAATATATCTCAAACTCAGGGGTTTCAGGGGGTTCCCTTTAGTGTTTCTATGCATCAGTATTAATGGAGACATCAACAGCCAAATATAGATAGGATTCACACCCTTCAGGAATGACAGTTTGGTTTAACTCCCAAATAAAATATCCTAGCTAATTGTGGTGATGGTTGAGGTAAAGGAAGATACAAAATAATTAGAAGTATAGAGGTTCTAATATCAATTATGGCTGCATGGTTAGTTACAGTTAAATGCAATATCTTTCTTATTTGTTATGTATATATTAAATATTCTTTCTTTTCCCTTCCTCATGTTTTACATAAGAAGCATCAATTGTGGTTAATTTTAAAATTTAGGCTTTAGGTTATAGAATATGTTGGGACTGTGACCTAACTGTTGTAGAGCTAGGGCTGGGTCTGGAGCTTACAGACCCCTCAAGCCCATTGTCCAGACTGGGTCTCAAACCCTTCACATGCAGGTCTTCAAGCTAGGTAACAGGAAAAAGTCCTTGGAGCCTTGGTTGAAGGAATAGTAAGCTTTATTCAGCACACACACGTCTAAGAACTAGGCAGTCCAAAGAGAAACTCAAAAACTCAAGTGCTATGGCGGAGTCCAAAACAAACAAACAAACAAACAAACACACACACAAACAAACAAATAAAAACTGAGCAGCTGCCAGCAAAGTAAACATGCTCTATTTTTAGATGCAAGCTCTCTGCCAGCCAGCCTCTACTTCACAAACTCTGAAGAACACACAATAGCAACAAACTAAAAAGATACATCGGCCCACATGTGCACTAACTCCACCCACACACAACTTGTTTACAAATAATGTGCTGCACCATCCCCAACTGGACCTGAGGTGAGGGGGCCTGACTAAATTATTCTATCTTCCCCACAATTGCCAATAAAATTAACATCTCCTGAAGTTAGAAACAGTGACTTCTGGAACTTTGTGTCAACCTTTTTTTGAGAAGAGGGTAAGAGCATCTACATTTGCATAAAGGATGATTGCATCTTATATGGAATAAACATGATAATGTTATTGTCACTGTTTAGAAGCTTAAATATGTGTAGAAAGGTAGGAGTAGCCAAAAGGGGAACTGTGCTTGTTTTTAAACTGTTGTTTCTTAACCACATTCATCCTTCTACACTGTGTTCTGTACTGAAAACTACATTTCCCAGTCTTTCTTGCCAGCTAGCTTCCTGTTGGGTCTTCCAGTAGTAGGTGGGGGGAATCAAAAGGAGAAAGGAAAAAGTTTCACACAGCAGTTGTTGACATTAATAGTTGTACTAACCTCAGCCATTTCTGTTGTGGGGCTTACTTTGCATTAGCTGTTCTTATTTAGAATGTTATTTTCTTTAACTTTCAGATGGCTGCTATCTTCTTGCCATTCAGATCTCAGTTTTAACATCATCCCCTCAGAAAGCCTTTCTGTGTTCCCTGTTCCCTTTATCTAAAGTAGTCATTGTCTATCTTAGTTTAATTCTCTGAACAGCAGTTATCATTACCTGATAAATTTTTACTTACCTCCCAATCTATTTAAATTATTCACTATAATGAAAGCTCCATGAGGGTTGAGAGGTTCTCTCTCTCTCTCTCTCTCTCCCCTCTCTCTCTCATTTCAATCTCTCTGTCTCTCTCCTGCTTTCCCTCATTCTCTCCCTTTTTTCTTCCTTCCTTTTTTCCTTTATCCTTTACTGAACAATGACAGCTACAAATTGGTTACTCAATAAATTTTTGGCAAATAATTTACTAAATTAATTAATAATGTTTCTGTCCTACTACTTTTCCTTTCTGCTGGTGAAAATCAAGTTCAGATCTTCCTATGGAGTGAGCAAAGCAGAAATTATCATCTCTATTGTTACAGACTTCAGTAAAAATAGGAAATACTTGTGCTTCTTGCTGGAACGGCATTACTGGTATCAGACAAAACTTTCCAAATCTATGCATTAGGTTTAGGGGTGGGGGAAGAGAAACAAAGCAGCTCTTTGAAAGCACTAGGAAGCATATAAAGCAACCAGGCAATATGGTCCAAGATCCTGAATATATGTGGATTTCATGGAACTTGGCTTAGCATTGATGGATGCCTTTTTCCCTCAGAGCCTTTACTGATTCATACAGCATGGACCCAAGACTAGACAGAAAGTGGCAGCCTACAGCTTTTGGCAGACTCACATGAACAGGGAGACAAAACTTGGAGTTCAGAGCTGTCAGGATAGCCATGATTCCAGGGGGAAAGATCCAACAGAAAAGGAAACTACAGAGAGGTGAACCTGAATATTTTTTGCACAGTTTCTCCTTGAGACATTTGTTTACTGCAAAGGAGTGCATGTGGCAGGCAATATTCTCAGAAATAATCAAAAGGCTGCTGCTCTGAGTCCAAAATTTAAGCAGAAACTTTGGCAGTCTCAAGAATAAGAGAGCCAGGTTTAGCATTCAGAACACATCAAGGAAGAGGGGTGTGGTGAACATTCCAGGCTTTATAATGAGATATCCAAAAGGGCTATATCTAAGAAGTAAAAGCTAACCTGAAATTGACCAGTGCCAACGGGATTGAGCTTATATGTCAATATTCTATCTGTTTATCTGAAGAAATACAACATCATATCACATCACTATAAATTTTTTTTATAAGAAATATCAAGCATTCAATAAAAAATTCTCAGGCAAGTCAGTAAATAAGGCTGAATGAATGAAAACCAAGACAAAAAATAGATAATAGAAAGAGAACCATAGGCTCAAATTATTAGATACAGACTTAAAAATATATTATATATTTTGGTTAATATATTCAAGATAAAATTATAATTTAGCCAGAGAACTGGAATCTGTAAAACAGAATAAAATGGAAATCCTAGAACTAAAAAATACAGCAGCTAAAATTAAAATTTCAATTGATATATTTTAACTATAGCTATAAATGACTAAAGAACTAGTGAATTAAAAATATATTATTTGAAAATACACAGACTGAAGCACATAGAGAATAAAAAGAATGGGAAATAAAGAATAAAAGTATAAGAAATATATGCATCATGGTGAAGGGTTCTAATATATACTGGCTTGTTAGAATGAGAGAAAAGATAGAATGAGATAGAAGACATATGTGAGGAGATAATGCCTGAAAATTTCCCTTAATTTGCCATAGATATCAAGTTTATATCCCAAAGTGCTACAGTCCCTAAGAAAGAGGCCTTGCACTGGCAGTCCAGGCCAGAGCAATAAGCAAGAAAAATGTAAAGAAAATCATATCTTGGTTTAGTGATTTCCTACAGCCCCTATAACAAAGTTCCACCAAATGGCTGGCTTAAAGCATCATAAATTTATTGTCTTACAGTGCTGGAATCCAAAATTCTGAAATCAAGATGTTGGAAGGGCCATGCTCCTCTTAAGGTACTGGGAAGGATCTGCCCCATTCCTCCTCCGTAGCTTCTTGTAGCCTCAAGTGCTCCTTGACTTGTACATTCACTACTCCAATCCTCCTTCTCCACATGACCTTCTCCTTGTGTGTCTTCATATCATCTTTCCCTGCTGTGTGTCTCTCTCTGTCAAAATTTCCTCTTTTCTAAGGACATGAGTCATATTAGATTAGGGCCCATCCTAATGACCTCATTTTTTGACCTTATTACCTGGGTAAAGACTGTATTTCCAAATGAGATCACATTCTTAGGTACTGGGGGTTGGGACTTCAACATATCATTTTTGGGGGACACGATTCAACCCATGAAACTTGACCTATCACAGTATAAGTACAGAAAAGTAAAAGACAAATAAGTGAGAATTTTCAAAAATGACAGATATTGAATATAAATACCTCCACAATAGTAATAATAAGACAGAGAATAGACTTTTAAAAACCAGTGGAATGATATTTGAAAACAAAAACAAAACAGCCACAACAACAACTTTAAACCTAGAATTCTATACCCACCAAAAATTCTTCAAATAATAAATGTGAGATAAAAATCCTTTTAGGCAAACAAAGATCAGGATAATTTATTCCAGAAGACCTGTACTAAAATAAATACTTAAGGGAGTTTTTCAGGCAGAAGGGAAATGCTTGTAAGGAGAAATAAAGAGCACTGGAATGAGTAAATATGTAGATTAAGTCAACTAAATATTTACTGTTTAAAACAATAATGCTATCTTGTGAAGTTTGAAATATATATGGACAGAAAATTCATAAAAACAGTTACACAAGAGAATAAAAGAGTATATTAAAGTTTTGTAAGATCTTTTTACTTTATACACTAATCAGGGAATAATGCATATTGTAATCTCTAGGATAACCACTAAAATAATAATGGATTATAATAAGAATCAATTAGTAACAAGGTAAAAGAGGGATGTATGAAATAATAAAAAAAAATGGTTAATTCAAAAGAAGGCAAGAAAGGAATAGAAAAGGAAAAAAATGAATGGAACATTGAGATGTTAATAATAATATTTAATTAAAGTAGAATAAGTACTCAACAAAAGACTAAGATGTGCAGACTAGATGAAGAAAAAATAAGAACATAAATAGAAAGTAATGATCACCATACCTAGCATCAGATTTTAGTGTCTAGTACCATTCTTCACTAGAAAAAACTAGAACTCCTTGGAAAATGGTTTATTCCAGGACTGAGGAAGAAGGTATAAGATCTGAAACATCTGGTGCAGGAAAGGAAAGAAGTGCTGAAAGAATGATGTTGACACATCAAGAGAATATAATGGACATTTTTATGATGTTAATTTTTCCCATCCAAAAGCATGGTATGTATTTTCACCTTTTTGTGGCCTTCTTAATTTCTTTCAGTAGTGTTTTGTTGTTTTCATTGTAGAGATCTTTCACCTCCTTGGTTAAATTTATTCCTAGGTATTTTATTTTTTTGGTGATTATTATAAATGCTCTTGCTTGCTTGATTTCATTTTCTTCTAGTTAGTTACTGGAGTATAGAAATGATACTGATTTTGGAGTGTTGACTTTGCATCCTGCAACATTACTGAAATGGTTAAACAGCTGTAAGAAGTTTTTGATACAGTCTATAGGTTTTTCTACATATAAGATCATGTCACCTGCAAACCAGGACAGTTTGATTTTGTCCTTTCCAATCTGGATGGCCTTTATTTCTTTCCCTTGCCAGATTAATCTGGCTAGTACTTCTAATACTATGTTAAATAGGAGAGGTGAGAGTGGGTATCCTTGTTTTCTTCATGTTCTTAAGGGAAAAGGTTTCAGCTTTTCAGGATGACATTGGAGATTGGTTTGTTGTAAATAGCTTTTATTATGTTGAGATAATTTCCTTCTATACCTAATTTGCCAAGTCTTTTTCATGAACAGATGTTGAATTGTGTTGAATGCTTTTTCTGCATCTGTTGAGATAATCATATGGTTTGGATCCTTGGTTTTGTTGATGTGGTGTATCACATTTATTGACTTGCAAATGTTGAACCAAACTTGCATCCTTGGGATGAAAGCTACTTGATTATGGTGTATAATTTTTTTGGTGTGTTGCTGTATTCTGGTTGCTAATATTTTATTGACTATTTTTGCATCTATGTTCATCAAGGATATTGGCCTGCCATTTTCTTGTTTTGTTGTCTCTTTATCTGGTTTTGGTATCAGAGTGATGCTGGCCTAATAGAATGAATTTGGGAGAATGGCTTCTGTTTCAATTTTTTGGAAAATTTGAAGAGAAGTGGTATTAATTCTTTTTAAAAGTTTGATAGAATTCAGCTGTAAAGCCATCCAGTCCTGGGCTTTTCTCTGTTGGAAGATCTCTGAATACTACTTCAATAACATTTCTTATTATTAGTCTGTTCAGGTTCTCTATACCTTTCTTCTTGGTTCAGACTTGGTAGTTTGTAAGTGTCCAGAAATTTATCTATTTCCTCCAGGTTTTCATATTTGTTGGTGTACAGTTGTTTATAATATAATCTCTAAAGATTCTTCGTATTTCTGTGGTATCAATTGTAACATTTCGCTTTTCCTATAAGATTATTGTTATTTGGGTCTTTTCTCTTCTTTTTCTTGTTAGCCTAGCTAATGTTTTATCTATTTTGTGTTATCATCTCAAAGAAACAACTTTTGTTTCATTGATCTTTTGTATCATTTTTTGGTTCTGTATTTCATTTAGTTCAGCTCTGATCTTAATCATTTATTTCCATCTACTACTTTTACAATTGGATGGTTGTTGTTTTTCTAGTTCTTTGAGGAATAGTGTTAGGTCATTTATTTGGAGAGTTTCCATTCTTTTGATGTAAGCATTTATTGCAATAAAATTCCCTCTTAGAACTGCTTTTGCAGTATCCCACAGGTTCTGGTATGATGTATTTTTATTTTCATTATTCAGCAAATTAAAAAAAAATCCCTGTTTAATTTCCTTTTGGAATCATAGGTCATTCTGGAGTCTGTTGTTTAGTTTTCATGTAGTTGTATAGTTTCCAGAGTTCTAATTTTAATCCATTATGGTCTGAAAAGATACTTAGAATGATCTCGTTTTCTAAAATTTGCTGAGACTTCATTTGTGACCTGACATTTGGCCTATCCTGGAGAATGTTCCATGTGCTGATGAGAGAATGTATATTATGTAGTTGGAAGTAATGTTCTGTATATGTCTGTCAGGTCCAATTGGTCTAGGTTTTTCAATGCCTTTTTCTTTCTTCTCCCCTTCTGGAATATCCATGATTCAGATGTTTGTGTGCTCGAGGTTGTCTGCTAGCTCTCTTAGATTTCCTTCATTTAAAAAAAAATTACCCCCCCTTTTTTGTCTGCTTGTGTTATTTCAAAAAGAATATCTTTGAGGTCTGAAATTCTTTCTTCTGCTTGCTCTAGCCTGCTGCTCAAGCTTTCTGTTCTGTTTATTTTATTGAGTGATTCCATCATTCTTGGAGTTCTATTAAATTATTTTTTAAGATATTAATCTCTTTATAAATTTTCTCCTTCATGTCTTGAATACTTTTTCTTGTTTCATTGGATTCTCTGAATGATTCCTCTCTTATCTATTTGAGTTTCTTAAGATCAGTGCTCTGAATTCCTTTTCAGACATCTCAAGGGTTTCCTGCTTTATGGGGTCTGGTACTTAAGAATTACATATTCCTTTGATGGTATCACATCTTCTTGTTTTTTGTAGTTCCGGTATTTTTCTTTGATGTTTGGTCATTTAGAAGGTTACTTGTTTATTCTGTTACTCTGGAGTGAACTATGAGAGGAAACACTTCTTCTTCTATTTGTAGGCTCTGCTGGTGACTGTTCCTGTATCAATGCAGTTCAGTTTGTGGAGGGCTGCTTTGGCTACTGTTCAGTCAATAGGCAGGCCTCTCTGGGGCTTGAGTGTGCATGGGCCTGCAGCTGCATCAGGGTCAATGAGTGGGACCAGTGCTCACCTGAGTGCCCATTCCAGCTTTCAAGATTTTTAAAATTTTATTTCCTCCACATTCTTGAAATTTTCAAAAATGTTATACAATTAGTCATTCTTTATATATAAGATGCTCAGCAACTTCCTGAACATACTCTTTCATCAAAAGTCCAGTTGGGAGCATTTGACCCTGGGAGAAATGCTGTGATTTGTTTTATACGGATACAGCATTCGAGCCCTGTACCAAGCCTCAAATCTCCTCAGTGACTGCTGCTGTTAGACACAGATATAAATGTGCCTTGTTTGGGTGGAAGGATCCTCTCTTCTGAAATGGGATGGAAGTCTAGGCTTCTGAAGGAATGACTAAGTTGCCTTGGAGCAAAGAGCCAAAGTCACCCAAAAGGGACCTAGAGACTACCACCTCTGGTGTGCCAGATTCTGATCATGGTTTCTGACTGTCTCTAGTCTCAAAGTTTATATGATGTGACTTCTATTTTCCATATATTTGGGTAATTTCCAATGAATAAGAATTTTTTAATGTCAATATTGAGTAATGTAAAGCCACTTTTTGTATCTTACCCTAAACAACTACTCTTGAAAATTTACACAAAGAGAATTGAGGTGTCACAACCTGTGCACATTCAGTAAAACTTTGGCCAAGCTTAAACTATACAAATGATGGTTGTTATCATAAGTGTAGACAAAAAAGCTGAAGCTAGGAGTCTGACATTAAGTTAACCAGAATATTTTTGGTCTTTTATAGCTCTTGGATAAAGGGCAAGATATTTCAAGGAATATCCAATTTGCAACTTAGCCGTGAGATAAATGTTATATTTTCTGGCATTGATGTGCTCTGTTAAGGCTTGAACGGTAATAGATGAATTTAGTGGCAAAGGAAATACATGTTAAATTGGAATTCAGCAATTCTGGATTATTGTAAACTCTGGGGATATGCATGAGTCCAATAAATAAGTGAAATAAAGAACATTTGGCAAAAAAGTGAAGAATTCATTTGACAGGATATTCCTGTCTTCAGTTACTTCAGAAAGGAAGGGAACAAGTGAGAGGAGCCAAGAAGTAGAGACAAGGTGAACGAATGTGAGAGAAAGTCAAGAAAATGTCAAGAAGAATTTTGCTGGCAACGGGAAGTGACAGAATGATACCTGATTATTATTTTGTGCTCGTGATAGAAAGCTCTATAAACAATCACTTTAATTGCATACACAATTGAGCTAGGCTAATGTTTAGAGTTCAGATAAGGTTAAAACGTGGGCAGCCTGAGGAGACTAAAAGGGTACTATGTCAGACCTTTGGAAAAACAAATCTTTTTGAACAAAATGTGTCAGGAGAAAATGTAGATGATCAAGAAGCTCCTGACTTTCTCTTCTTTCTTCACCTGTGTGTATAAACTGGCTTCTAACAAGGAACATAAGTTGCCTTCTTTGGAGTGTGAAGGAGATTATTTAGAACAAATTAAAAGGAAAGCTCTTGGTATGAGGTACCATACTTTTCACGCAAAGAGCAACACCCACTTCATTCTTTTTTCAGTAGTAGTGTGACATGGAGCCATCCACTGGCAGGCATTTGTGGCTAACTGGGGTTAGGTGTATAATCTATCACAAAATAATCTTTTCTACATCCAGTCATTGAACTCATGATTTTGACTGATGGGGTGGGTCACTACCAGTCACTCCGCAGGTAACATACAGAGTTGGGAGAAATAAGTAACATATCTGTAATCCATTGGAGGAGTTGTACTAGCTGCTGAAGGAAGTATAAGGCAAGGCATTTCCCTCAAGGATCTTAGAAAGGATGGTTCAATGATAAATATACCTGAACATATTAATTATTAATTAACTGATACTAATTCCAAAATTGTGTCAGGCAGTGAAGTTACAGATAAGGCAAAATCTTCCACTCCAACTTGTCAAGGATCTGCTGGAGAGTACAGTCAAGAATATGGAAATTCATGGTGGTATGGGAAAGGACACAAGCTTGGGCTCACTTCTTGAGCTGATTCCTGGTTCTGCTATGAGTTATGAAGTTGACCAAAGGACTTAAGCCTACTTTAGTCTCATTTATCTCATCTATACACTTAACTGTGTGTGTCTGAAAATCAAAGATGATTCATATAAAGTGCTTAAAAAAGTGCCTAACTTACTGTAGACTCATTTGTCTCATCTATATGCTTAAGTGTATGTGTCTAAAAATCAAAGATGATTCATACAAAGTGCTTTAAAAAGTGCCTAGCACAAAGTGAATCCTCAACAAATGGTAGCTCTAAGTCTAAGTGAGGTAAAGTTTCAGAAGCATGTGAAAACACTTCATCAGTAGAGACTGTGGAGGATTCTGCAGAGCTGGGGACCTCTTCTTCCATCTTATGTGCTTGGTAGGATTTGGGTACATGAGATGGCACAATGTTTGGGTCTATGCAGTACCCTAGACCCATTCTTTTCACATGAGGACTGTTTAGGAAGGAACCATCATTCTTTTATGTTGAACAGGCACTGTCACTAATGAGAGAAAAGAAGTTCACAGGGTGAAACTCAAAATTATTAGGCTCTGATTTAAATGCACTGGGGACAGAGGCACTTAGTAAATGATACTGGAAGCAAGTGAGTGGGAAAGAGACTGGATGTCTGTCTCTGTAGGCTCCCTCATCGGGAAGCACATGCATTACCAAAGCTGGTAACAGCACCACCAAAGAAAGGAAAAAAAAGAGGAGTAAAAATAAATTTCATCTCTCAAATCTGATTGGTCCTAAGCCTAAGCATCATTATCATTATTACTCATAGAAATAATAACAATAAAATTGTAACTTTAAGTAGCTAGCATTTTTCTCTTTTAAAAGCATGTCCACTTCTTTGATTGCTTTGGTTTCTCACAGATCTCTGTAGGGGGAGGAAGGCAGCACAGGGAACACTAATCCTGTTTTACAGATGTAGACACTGAGGCAGTTGCTGTAGAGGACAAAGTACCAAACACAGACTCAGAAGCTGTGAGTGCCTACCAAGAGAGTGTCACCTCCTGAGGCCTTGCAGACTGTTAAAACACATTTACCCCTACAGGACCTCAGTTCTCTTATGTTCCAATGTGGAAATAAGATAATTTCCAAAAGTTCTCGCAGATTGAAGATCCTGTGATCTTTGTGAGTAGATAAACTGGTTCTTAATGGCCTCCAGTGATACCTGCCTCCAGATAGTCAGCTATTTTAGTATCCTCCCATCGTGTGTGGGCTGGACCTAGTTCTAACAAATAGTATATGGCAAACATGATGGGAAGCCATTTCTGATATTAGGTTCTGACTACTCTGACTTCCCTCTTGCTTGTTTTTTTCTTTCTGTCTCTTCTAATGTGCTTTGCTATGATGAAGTAAGTTGCAGAAGCCCACATGGCAAAGAACTGAGGCAGCTTTAGACCAACAAGCCAGTGAGAAACTGAAGCCCTTAGTCCAACAATCCAAAAAGAAGTGAATCCTGTGGATGACCATGGGAGTGAACTTGGAGGCAGATTCTTCCCCAGTTGAGTCTTGAGATGGCTATAACCCTAACCAACACCTTGACTACACCCTTGTGAGAGACCCTGGCCCAGACCTTAGCCTCCAGCAGAGCAACTCCCGGATTCCTAATCCACACAAACACTGCGAGATAATAAATGTTATTTTAAGTCACTAAGTGTTGAGGTAATTTGTTGCATAGCAATAGATAGCTAAGACCAAAAGTGGAAGAGCCAGAACTGATCATAGAATTTGTTTTTCTTGTTTTTATTTCAGTATTTTTAATAATATTCATAAAACATTAGTTAAATGAGAAGCTGTGTGAGAAGGGTTCTATAGTCAAAATACATTTGAGAAATTCTCTGGGTCTTAAAATTAGTTTCTTTACCACTGAGTCTTTAATATACAATAAATACTGTGTATTCCTATCAAACACAGAATTTTCCAAACTTGTTAGACCATATAACATTATTAACATAAAGAATCTATTAATATTTTATAGAAGTGGTAAATCATAGAGCACATGAACACACTTATGGAAACACTGACCTATCTATTTTATTATCTTTTGAGGATCATTCTAAGATCTGTCCCTACCACTAACAGAACGGAGCAGAATGGAGTGGTTTGTATGAGCTGTGTGCAAAGTTTGTGTACTATAATTACACAAAAATTACACCCATAGGACACCTCTGGTGGTATGAATATGGGTACTTTTTATTCCCTTCTCCGTATCTTTCAATGCCTTCTATAATAGACATATATTACTTTTAAGATAAGAAAAATATCATGCAATAGGTTTAGTAGCATTTTTTCATCCCATCTTGCTTTGGTAGGCTTTGAAGCTATGAATTTATGTGTGTGTGTGGTGGGGGAGGAGTGGTGGTGCAGGCATTGGGGTGAGACATAAAGCCAAGATGAATTGGGCTGCATGCAGCACTGCTATGTACATGGGTAGATACTCAATGACCTGTGCTGGACAAGTTTTATCTTTTCTAGAGGTTACTCTTTGCACTTGTCTGGAAGACCCAGTAAACACTCAACAAGCAAGGAAATATTTGCTGTGAGTGCCATGGCTTTAATTTTGCCATGTCTGTAGGGTTAGCTGGTCTTTAGGTTTGCTGCCTCTGTCCCAGCCCCTGACTGTCCCTTTCCTGCCAGAGCCAAGCTGTCAGACCAGTGTGTTTATGGACTCCCCCAGGTCTGGACCAACCCTTGCTCCTCCCTGTCCCTGATGCATCGAGAAAAGATATGTTCCACCCCACATCCTCATGCCAGAGGGAGTAAGGGAAAGGTGAGAAATGAAGTTCATTTCTTGCCCAAGTGCATGGTCTAACACTTTCTTGAAGGATTCCAAACTGTGGGAAAGCTGTTTACTACAAAGTGCTTTGGAAAGGTATCTTAAGAGCAAGAGTATCTCTGGGGTGGGGCTTTGGGGAGTAGGTAAGAGGAGCTTAAAGATTAGAACAAGGACTGGACCACTTATGAGCAAGAGTCAGGACTACAAGCCAACCTAAGTTTGCAGCCAATTAGTGACCACATGACAGTGAGTTTCATGGGCTCTCTGCCTCGCTGTTCAGACTTGCTCCCTTCCCTGACTCTGCCAGCCATTCCTGAACCACTTCCTATCCTTCATCCCACTCTGTGTCTTTTTTTTTTTTTTTTTTTTTTTTTTTTTTTTTTTTTACCGTGCCCGGCAACGGCTCACAACCCCCAGTTATCCCCCCCCCCCCGCCCGGG
>NW_007726778.1:73390-95603 GCF_000696425.1 Galeopterus variegatus | reverse complement strand
TTTTTTTTTTTTTTTTTTTTTTTTTTTTTTTTTTTGTCTTTTTACCGTGTCCGGCAACGGATCGCAACCCTCAGTGTTGCCCCCGTACCGGACCGGGACCGGCGACGGGATCGCAAGCCTCGGTGTTGCTCCCACGCCTCGCTCAGCCAGTGAGCGGGAGCCGGTCTGTATGTGGGATCCGAACCCTCGGGCGGGAGCACCGCCGCGCTTCCCAAGCGGCACACTATCCAGTGCGCCACCGGGCCGGCCCCCCACTCTGTGTCTTTTTACCATTATAAATCTTTTTGTATCAAGGAGCTGATCAGGCTGAAAACTGAGGTCTTTTCTCCAGAAAAAATGCATCTGCATGAGTTTAAATTTCTGCTATTACTCCCCACAGACACAGGAAGAAAGAGTCTGGTGTTGAAACTGAAACTGAAACTTTGAATACATTTCCAGAGTTTGCAGTTCCCTGGAAGTTCATCGTCAGCTTATTTATAACTCAGCCCATGAGTCTCTGAGTTATAAATTTCTGAAATAGAGCCCTGCTTTCAGCTGAGGATTTGGTGAGAACATGGCCTGTTGATGGTGTGGACCAGAAACAACTTCAGATTTCTCCTGGGCCTTCTGAAGTTTAGTAGTTTAGTAAAGAAACTGTGGATTTCAAAACTCAAGAGTCTCGAGTGGTGGAGTTAAAAGCTTTGAGGTACACAATTGGTGAGGGGGCCTGTTTGCCCCCCCACATCACAACCTAAAATACCTCTACAGATAAGGCTGTCTGGCTCTTAGAATCTTCAGCCTCTTATCTAGAGAGCTAATATGTGCCCAAGTCCAAGCAACAGATCTCAAGTCAGACTTAAATTGGGACTCTGAATTAAGTGGCCCTTTATCTTGAACATGAAAGTCTTCAGCAAGTTGAATTTTCATTACAATGGAGGTAGACTGAAATCAATATTAAGAGTAGAACTTTTTACTTTTACAAAAAAAATATTTTTTCTGCATATGCAAAATGCTTTTCTTGCTTAGAAGTCACACATCATTTTTTTTTTTAAACATACATTGCTCATTGTGCTCAAAGGGTATATGTCAAAGTGTCTTCCTTCAAAATATCTCCCAGCCCACCTGCAATGGTGTCCCAATTTCTGTACCTATCATTTTTTGATTTAAAGCTTTGAAGGCTGCTAATAAAGATGCAAATACCATTGGAGGAGATTAGCTTCCTGAAGTATCATCATCCTGGGACTTCTTAATCTAGATTAATTGATTATATTAGCTACATCCAGGGATAGGAGACACAAGCAAGAGAGCTAGAAGGCTGGAAGGAAAAGGACAAAAAATTCACACGCCTTATCATTTTTCTGAGGTTTTAAAGTGTGAGAGGTTAAGGCTGACAGGGTTTGAAGATAACTGAATTTAGTCTAGAGCTCTTCAACAGTATGCTGGCATAGGAAGGTAGAGAGGAGGTACAGAGTGCTGGAAATTTGCAGTGGTTGGAGGTAGTAGGCTTAGGGACAGACACTATACTACCAACACAGGCAGAGTTTGGGAAATCAGCTTGCCAATTGTTGTCTTACAGGCATGTCAAGGGTCCTCCTGGGGATGGTGATCAGGCTTGAGAAAACTAGATGCCTTTGACTGGTTCTTATATTAATTTTTAATAGTATCACAAATGGAAACAAGAGTTGAGATCATTGTGCTATAATTTTTTTTTATTTGAATGACATTTTAAAAATTCCCAGGTGAGGTATGGAAACAAATGCTAATCTAGGACTCTAGGATTTCTGGAAAAAATGGTGAAGAAGGCTTATAGTCCAGGTTTTATAGATCTGAAGAGTCAGAAGATGGAGCTTACAATGCTAGACCTAGATCTTGATTCTCCCTGAGCTGCATGTCTGGTCCTGGGAAAGAGAGAAAACTTTAGACTATGTTGTTATTTTTATTATATTCATATGTGGTAGAATATTTTCAAGTCTCCCACAGAAAGATAGAGCATATTTTCCCTCCCCCTTGAACCTAGGCTGACCTTGTGATTTTCTTTGATCAACAGAATGCGGCAATGACTAGGTAACTTCTGGGGCTAGACCTTAAGAGATCTCACAGTTTCTACTGTCACTCCTGGAATTCTGAGAGCTCTGGGTTCTGAAGAAGTCTAGCCTAGCCTACCAGAGTCTGAAAAGTCTCATGAAGGAGGCACAACTGTTGTTAGGCAATGCCAACTTCCACACAAGCCATCAGATATCTGTAGATAAATGACTACTCATGACCAGCAAAAATAAAACCACCCAAATTGCCAGCCCACAGAATTGAGAGAAATGCTAAATCCTTGTTAGTTTAAGCCTCAAACTGTTGGGGCGGTTTGTTGCACTGCAGTAGATTATGAAAACATCATATGTTACTTACATAACGAGAACATGAATGAGCATGTGTACAGTGTTTTACAGTTCACGCAGGGTTTCCACTCGCAATCTTAATTTCCTACATCCACAGGATAACCTGGTTTTTCAACTCTGTAGAGTAGCTGTGGGGATTTTATGTTCTGTTTTGATTTTTAAACTTTATTATCTAGAATGTATGTAATACTCACCTATCTTATGGATGAAGAAGCTGAGATGTAGAAGGTTTCCAGTATTTACCCACAACCACAGGGCTGGTAAGTGAGCAGGCAGGAATCAAAAAGAAGTTGCCTCCCTTCAGATCTCCTACTCTGCCTTATGTCATATTGCTGTGCATCGTGTGGGCTCTCTTGAGAACACACATGGGTGGCTGGCGAAAGCCAGGGGAACAAGAAAGTTCTCAGAACATGCACCTGGGAGATGAGTGGCTGTGGAGCAAGGAAGATAGCTTTACTCGGGCAGAGGCCACTGAAGAAGCCGCGGTGCACCGTGAAGCCTTCCTTTGGCTGCCATATAACAGACCTCCTATAGACTCTAATAAAACCTCAGCCAGCCTGCAAGGGTTCATTAATTGGTGTGTAGCTCTGACATGTTTTGTAACTGTTAGTTTAAAAAATAAAGTAAAATATACCTTGACTTACCACATTCCCAAATTAGCACAGGAGAACAGCACTGCCCTGTGGAAATAGGGTGGAGCCTCGTGTCTCTGGTTTCTCAGGTAATGGCCGTGCCAAGTAAAATAATTCCTTTTCTGTACCCACCTCACTGCTTTCAGTTTAGGCACTTATCACATCTCTCCTAGATTGCTGTGACAGCTTCCCAACTGGTATTTCTGCTTTAACAAAAACCTCTTTTCCCTTCCAACCACATTGTGCATTGCACCAATTCTGTGTCCTAGAACCATCCTAAATTTCTAGGCTTAGGAATGTAAGGTCCATTGTAAGGGTCTTTGTCATCACTTAAAACAAGTCTTGGAAAATAGTAGAATTTATCATTTATTAAATACGAGAGCCACTATGCTATGCACACTACCTAATTATCCAGTTCCAACTATTGCTGCGTCTCTTCTCCCAGTTTACACTCAGGTAAATTGATCAATATCTGCTTTTATGGAAACACTGCGCTTCTCATATCTCCATGCCTTTGCTCAAAATCCTGCCTGTGTCTGCCCTTTGATTCTCTACCTCTTCACCAGTCTAATTTCTACCTGTGGTCTAAGATGAAGATTGAGGGTCAACTCCATTGGGAAGCCTTGCCTACACTCTTTTAGAATCTACACCAAATAGAAAAAAGTCATAAGTACTCAGATATTTGAAGCCTGTATAAGTAAGGATTCTATAATGAGAATGACCAATATGGGTATGACATCAGAAGTTCATGAAACACAAATTTGAGATCTACTGGTTTAAACTTTTTATTTACAAATGATAGCATTGAGTTTAGAAGTGAGATGTGAGGTAGAGTGTGGTGATGGAGAGAATTGGTGGGGAGTGGGGTTTAAATGCATTTTCTAAGGTCAAACAATTAGGTAGTAGGAGAGGTGGAACCAGAAAGAATACAGATCTCTTGGCTTCTAAACCGGTGTTCTTTAAATTGGCCTAGGCTAATTATTTATGTGAAGATGATTAAAACTAATCATTAGTTTTTTCAAGTAAAGAAATACATATTTTCCATAAAATAGTCTGTTTCCATAGAAATATTGGATCAACCAATCGAAGTTCATTAATCATTCATTCTGTTAGACAACCAGAAATTCAGTCAAGCAACTGACACTTACCACTGAATCAATGAATTATTTGGGTACACAGCCTAAATAGCTCAGTGGTGTAGATGTTGTGTAGACAGACACAGCCTGGCTTTCTCTGAGGTGGTAACCCAGTAAACAAACCAGCCCAGAGGAACCTGTACACACAGGCTGGTTCTCTCACATTGCCCACCAACTGAAGCAGATTAAATTAATAACTTTGCTCTGTTTATGGACATGCTGGTTATAGGCAATGCAGGCGTCTCGATTGACAATCAGCCAGGCGGAGAAACCAATTAACTAGCAGATCTAAATCACAAGAAAGAGGAGCCATTTCCTGAATGACCTGGATACATTCTTGGTATAAATTACTAAATTAATTAATGAATAAATCCCAAGTCTTTGTTGGTTTGCAACTTTATTCATTCATCAGATTTTATGAAACAACCCCTCTTTCTGCCTTAGACATAGAGAAATAATGATGATTAAAATGTGTTTCTTGCAGTGTTAAAGAGAGACAGAGTAGCTCGAGGTAAATAATTTCAAGCTGATTTTTCTGGGTGTTCCAAAATCCTAGAAGGTAAGAGAAAGAAAGGAGAAAAGAACCATATTTTGTCAAGTCTGATTATTACCTACCTGGTGCTTTTTCATACAGAGGCGTTGGCCCTGGGAGAAAGAGGACTGAAAGCAAGAGACTCACCTGGGTGTCACACACATCTTCAGATAGTATGTTCTTTCCCAGTGTTAGCAGCCAAATTAGATAATCATTTCTAACATTTTCCCTGGGGCTTTTCACACTGTCTCACATATATGTATCTCATATGACCTTTACCTTTACCCTGAGAGAGACAGGACAAACAGCATTATTTCCATTTAAAGATGAGGAAACTGAAACTTAGAAAGTTTAACTGATCCAAAGCCACATAACTCAGTGTCATTTTCAGCACGCCGCACTGCCTTCTTTCAAAGATGTGGTAGT
This sequence comes from Galeopterus variegatus, assembly GCF_000696425.1. Taxonomy (NCBI): domain Eukaryota; kingdom Metazoa; phylum Chordata; class Mammalia; order Dermoptera; family Cynocephalidae; genus Galeopterus; species Galeopterus variegatus. The sequence continues at coordinate 90,508 of NW_007726778.1, read as the reverse complement.
CCTTACACTGAAACATTTTTGCCAAATGGGAACAATTTCTTGATTGAACAATATTCATAGAATTATCTGGATTTCTTTAGGGATTGATGGTAGAATATGCCTTACTCTCCTGGTTGATGCCTAATTGATAATGTATCAATATTTTTGCTGCATGGTCCTTTGTGACACCCTCCTTCCTCCTCTACCTAGATGAAAACTCATCTATTGAAACATCACTGGTGAGCCACGAAACCTTGTCTGGCTTCTCAAATCCACACTTCTGTTTCTTCCCTGCATTCCATTAGCAATGCAAAGGGAAAAGAGTTTTTAAATAGTTAATGGATAGATTTTGAATGTATTAAGACACTATGCTAGGTCTTGAGGCATAGAAAGAAGAGTAATGCTTGTTTACTGTCTAACCAGAGCTCCTGGCCTGGCGGGGCAGGGAGAGTCAGGGCTGCCCACCACTGCAGGAACCTGGGATGGGCTCTGTTGGAGTTCTCAAACTATGGGGCTCTAAAGAGGAAAGGCTTGTTCTGCACAGGAAGTGAAGGATGTTAAGACATTCAACAATTTGCTATATACTTATTTGGTCTGCTCTCTAATATTTCATTTTCCTCACCTTTATAATCTCAACTAGAATGCTTCAAGCTGGAAACAAGATTTTCAGCCAGGTAAATGTACCTGTCTATTGGTGAGGGGCAAGCATAGGAGAGGTCAAGTTATTCAACATGCAATAAGGTAAGCATAAACTGCCTACCTGGGAGAGGAGCAATCATCAAAGAGAGCATTATTCTAAGCTTTCCAAGAAAACTGTTTTGAAGGGAACAGCATTTATTTGAATGGTTAAATCCCAACAAATTTATAAAAATCAGTCACATTGGCATTTTTCATCTTACCGTAATTCTGTGCCAGATCCTCATACTGGATGACGTGGGGGTAGGGTGAGAAGGAGGTGGATGGGACAGAAATACAAAAAAGAAAAAAAAAATGCATAGTTCCTGGTTTTTCATTTTAATTGAGGAGACATAATTAAATAGCAGTGAAAGGTAGGCTATGGCTTAGGGGTTAAAAATGAGTCATCTACATCTTAGTGGATTTTATTAAAGTAGGAAATCAACTTGACATATTCAAGGAAAGCTTCATGGAGAAGGTGGAACTATATGGATCTTGAAGAAAAGTTAAACTTGGACTGTTAAGAAGTCAGGGAAAGATACTAGGGAGCATCTAGTAGCGCTTACAAACAAGAACCCTTGGCAGGTTCCACTACAGCATAGAGATTTTTTTCCCCCTCCTTGACCCTAAATGACACCCTCGTGCTTGTTAGCACCAACTGAGACAGTCAGCATAGTTATGTGGGACACAGAAGACTCTGTTCCTTCAAAGTGTCTACCATGTAATTAATCAAAAAATGTGAGGGTGAGAGAAGGAAGGAAATGCTTCTAAGGACAAAGTGATTTGAGGGGTTTAGGGAGAGTGGCTGTGTACAGGGATCAACATCATAGGTAATTACCCAATCCCCTCATCTATCTGTCACAGCAGATGCAGGCCTGGCCTCAAGTTGCAAATTGCCTGAGAGATGTTTCCTGTTGTCTTTGTCTGCGGTTGTGCTCTTGCTCTTAGGGTTACAAACAGCTGCTCACTACCCCATCCACATACTTTAAAAAGCAGCTGTAATTAATGTGGATAACTTTAACTGAGAAAAGTGTTAGTCCAACCCCAGAGGCTGCCTGGTTCAGGAGAAAGAAGATGGATGAACAAGATATCCAGAAACCTCATTTGCCACCACTTAGTTGTGTAATTTAGGGAAGGTCCTTGAACTTGGAACTTATCTGTGCACAATGGGCATAGTAATACCTACATACTTACATGCTGGAGCTATTATAATGGCACAATGTGGTCATCAATAGGAAAAGATTCAGACACATATAAAACACTGTGCATGCTTCAGGGAAATTTAGCCTCAGTTGGACAAAACATGGAAAAACTAGAAATATTCATTTCCTTCCTTGGCCAAAGGAAGGGTGGGTTGGGGGTGGGTGGATAGGAATAAAATATTAAGATTTTTTCTTCCATTCTTAACTGCTCATATATATCTGGGATACTGTAAGGAATGGTTCCATTTCCAACCATACGAATATTTTGACATTTTTCCATTAGCAAAGTGAAAATGGCAACTGACTCTCATTAAGGAAGAAGGGATGTTGCATTTATAAAGTAAATATTATCTAAATGTAACAGCAATGAGTATTTATTAAGCCCTTATAGGTGCCCAGATTATAAATGCAAATGTATACAAAAACGTTCAAAAAATGATAAAGAACATAAATGAACTTCAATTACGACTAAATTTGTGATCACTTTTGCAAAACAATAGAAACAGCAACTATAATCTTACAAACTCTGCAATGCCTCTAATTCTTTTTGTTCTCTGTACTAAATTATATGTACTGAAATTTTGTAACTTATATTTGCTAGCCAAACTCTCCGTGAATATTCAACTAGGAAAGAAAAACATAATGATACTTTTACTAACAGTGGTGGCATATTATTGTTTTTGGAGGATGCATTGGATATTTACAAAGATCATTTGGAAACAAATATGGTAAAATTAAGTTTGTTGCAAAGCGAAGAAATATTATGAGAATTACAGTTATCTAGAAAATTAATCTGGGTTTTATAGTAAATAAATGGTAAATAGCCTCAGTTTTATTAGCTACAGCTCTCATTCACAAATAGCAGCTCCCTGTTTTCTAGTGTCATGAGATTGAAAGCTGGCAAAGATGTTTAGTTTCTTCTCTTGTACCCTTACATTCAAACACCAACCTCCATGCATATGTCTTTAAATTATCACTAATATTAATTTTTGTCTTCCTGTTTGTACTTCTATGACTTTAGATATCATATAAGCTTTCTGAGGTTCAAGTTTTCTACCAATAACATTGAGATAATGATAAACAACTATTTTTTCCAAGAATTAACATTTACTATCATAACAACATTATCATTAATATCATAAATTAACATTTATAAAGCCATTCCTGACACTTCATAAGCATATGTATGCATTAAAATATATTAGTTACCTTTTTTTTCCCTTATTTACAAAATGATTGAAATAGCTTCTTACTGCCCTGTGTGGTCGTAGTCTTCCATTTTCAGTGAAAATGGACCCTCTCATCAGATGAACATTTCCAAGTTAACACTTTGCTCATGTGACTGGTCTGTCCAGAAAAGTTCTCACATTGCCTGTAGGATGAAAGCCAATACTTTTTGAAGTCCTTTATAATGAAGACTTCTCATTTTAGCCAACCCCAACTTTTAAGAATCCTTCAGAAAAACTTCATATTCAGAAAGCACGAATTCACTGCTTCTGCATGAAGCATACTGCTGTTCTAACACATTAAAAAAATAATTTAACACATCACACTTAGTCTTTAGCCTGCAGTAGAGTCTATAATAGACATTTAGTAAATATTTGCTGAATTGAATAGTGGGCACATCAATGTCAATTTTTCACTATTACTTTGAACATTTTCAAATTCAAATTAAAAACATGTGTCACATCCTGCCAAGAACCATCTTCATTCCCCTCCCTGTCCCCGCAAAAGGACACAGTTCTATCTTTTGAGAGGGTTACAATTGGACTAGGGTTACAATTCTAGTAGGGACACAAGCCCAAGAAAAATTCAGCTTATGTGACATAGAAAACAATAAAATTGGCAGAATGCATGCATGCATTTATACACCAGGTATTGTTGAGGGCCTGCTATGTTAACTATGTAGATCAACACTCACTACATTGGGCATTCATATAATGAAATGATCTCTGAGGATGAGAAAAGATAATAGAGCTTGGAGGAAAGGTCAAAACTTAGGGTTGGTAAAGTGTACAGACTTAAAATAAATAAATAAAAAGTTAGAAGCAAGGAAAGCAAAAGAAGAGACATATAGTCCAAACACACCCAATTCTTTTTATCTTCACAAACAAAATCCTAGTGCACCTAATAAAAATCCCCTGGAGCACTGCATAAACTTAAGTTTTCTTTCTTCCACTGTTGTTGCATCTACAGTCCTTTCTCCACACAATAGCCAGAGTCCTCTTCAAAAATGGAAAACCTAGCCCAACAGCTCCTGCTGCTTTCCACCACACCTGGAACACAGCCCAAGCTCCTTATGTTGACTTATAGGCGCTAGGTAATCTACTTCCAGCTCACCCTTCCAACCTCATTCCCTTCTTTCTACCCACCCTTCCCTGCCCTCATCCACACTAATCTGCTTTCTGTAGTGGGGCCACAAGGAACTCATTCTTGCACAGCTGTTCTCTCTGCCTGAAATCTAACCCTTCTTTCTCCTTTGTTCCTGCAACTTCCTTCTTTTTTCCATTCTGGCAATAGCTCAGATACACCCCGTCCCCCAACACACACACTTGCCCATAAGAGTCCACAAATATTTGTTTAACTTCTATCACCTACTGTGAGGCAGGATCTCTTTGGGGCTTCAGAAAAATAGCTGTGAACAAAGCAAAGAGAGTTCCTACACTTAACAAGCTTCTATTCTGGCAGCAGAGATTGATGATTAATTTATGAACAAGTAAATAAGACAAATTTGAAAAATTAAAAAGAAGATAAAACAGGATAAACTTATAGAGAGTGACATGGGCGAAGGGATTATATATATATATATAATATATATATTTTTATATATAAATTTGATTATGAAGTAATCAAATTTGCTGACAGGATATGAGAATAGAAATATATATATTATATGTTTTATAAGTATAAAAGTATTATTTATGTAATTCTTTAAATATTATTTATTCTTAAAATGGCCTTGTCATTAAGAAAAAAAAAAAGGCTGAGGGAATTTTATGTACATTACCTGAAAACTTTTAGATTTTAAAACAAATTTTATTGATATTTACCAGGGTAATGAATTGTTTTATAGTAATGTGGATATAGAAATGTGTGGGTATCTCTTTGTTTTTCTTTAAAAAACATGCAAACTAGGGTAAAAGGACAATTTATTTAAGTATAATTTTGAAAAATTATCTCCCTCCCCCGATTTGTGTCATCTTTGGATAATTTTCAGAGAAAATTTGTACTTCACAGCCATCTTGTAACCTGGGAATAATTTTTTTATCGGTCAGGATATGTTAAGCTTCAGTAACAAATGGTCCCTGAATTTTCAGTGGGTTAAAATAAAAACAACCAGGGCCGGCCCGGTGGCACACTGGATAGTGCGCCGCTTGGGAAGCGCGGCGGCGCTCCCGTCTGAGGGTTCGGATCCCACATGCAGACCGGCTCCCGCTCACTGGCTGAGCGAGGCGCGGGAGCGACACCGAGGCTTGCGATCCCGTTGCCGGTCCCCGGTCCGGTACGGGGGCAACACTGAGGGTTGCGATCCATTGCCGGACACGGAAAAAAAGACAAAAGACAAAAAAAAAAATAAAATAAAATAAAAAAATAAAATAAAAACAACTGTCTAGGGCTGGTATTTAGATTGGTACGATGATTCTTCTACATAGTTGTTCAGGGGTTCAGGTGAATGGCAACTCTGACATCTTTAACCTGTGGTCACTAAGATTGTTCTAGTGTTGCCATCAGTTGGAAGGCAGAGCACATACAGGAGAACATGTAGTTTTCAGTGACCAGGAGTTAGGGTGGCAGTGGCAAAGATTATTTTCATTCCCCTTCCATTGGCTTAAATATAAATCAAGCAACCAGAAATAACTGCAAGGGAAATTTGGGAAATGCGATTTACCTGTGATTGAGAGGAAATGGATAGTGGTGTATTGCCAATAGGCACAGCCACAGTCTTTTCTGTATTTATGCAAAATGCAGTATTCACTAATGATCATACAGTGTAAAGGTATCTATCCAAATAATTTGATATGTAGCTAGCTTTATGATTTTGGCAACCTGTTTTATTATTAGCACTTTTTAAATGAGATAATATGTGCTGAGGAGGATAAGACCTCATACGTCTCTTATGACACATTCTTCCAGAGGACAGGTGGTTAGATGACATAGTCAGTAGAATTTTTTTTTGGGGGGGGGAGGGGGTGGTTCTTCTTATCTGATTAAATGACACTCCTTTTTCCTTTCCCATGTCTTCCTGTTTTTCCAGGTTCTTATTATAGTTTAGTCACATTTTGTACAACTGGTGAATGGAAAGAGTCTCCCAGGAGAACTATTGATTCTGAGTGGCTGTTGATTTGTTACAGCTTGCAAGACATTTAATAGCTACCCAGATGTTTTTGTTGGTTTAAGGCAAATCACCACAAATCTGAGGTGACATTAATTTTTCATTAAAAATAAGACAAACATACAACTTAACAACTTTAAAAATTACCCAGCATTGATTTTATACTCTTGTTTAGAGCTCAGAATTTTAAATCAGAGAACAAATATGACATTGAACAATATTTATCAAACCTCAGGATGGAATCTGCCCTGTGCCTGTGGAGAAACTGATGCTTAATGAGGCTTCAAGGAATGACAGCCTCCAGGCGCAGACAAGACCAAGTTATGACAGAGATGGGGTTGTGCAAATACCCATGCCTGGTCCTGGTCTTGGCTGTGATGTATGATGTAAAGTTGGACAAGTGATGTGTTTTCTTTGGCTTTAGATTTCTCATTTATAAAAATTGGAGTGTAGTTCAAGATGAACTTTAAGTATTCTTAAAGTTCTAACATTTTCCAAGTCAAGTGGTAAAGAGACATGAGTTATATAACATAAATGAGCTTCAATGAAAACTGGCCAATATATAGTCAAAAATAGCCTAGAAAAATCCATCAGGAGGAGTTAGGGTTTAAGCAGGGTCTTGGGGACTAGGAAAATACAGAGAAGGGAAGAGAACATTAATTTTAGAGTGAAAAGAACTTATACTAATTGATTTATTATTTCAATAAATATTTATTGTCTGTATACTAGAAGCAAGGTATTGTGAGAGGTGCTGGGGAGTGAGAAACTTTGGCTCCTAACTTTATGGAGATTATAGTCTAGCAAAGGAAGAGATGAGACAGTGAGCATCATGCACATTTAACAGTGAGCCATTGTGACTCTCTAAACAGAGAGAAATAAAGGATGGAGTTGCGTGTATAGAGTGTACCTAAAGATGAAAGTCTTGAATCCCTGGTGGAAGAAAAATTGATCTTTTAGTATATCCTGCCATAGAAGATTTCTGAATTCAGATGAAATTTATAACAGGAATAAAGCAACATGTGGGATGAATTGGGACACCTTTTCCTTGAATTTGTATTTAACATTCTGACCTGTTCTGGAGCTTACATGTGCAGAATTACTCAGAGATATATGTAGTGACTCCAATGGTCAGAAACCTCCTCTTGTGTTCCCTCTTTACACATCATCACTTAACCACCAACCCATGACTGATAATTTACAACTTGGTCAGTATTAGACCTGCTGTTTTTAATCTACAGATATGGCCCAGTAGGCAATTGCAATTGGCTAATACAAGCAGATTGATCCATTTCACTGAGTGGGGTCGCACGTGTTTCATGGCAAAGATTAGAGAGTGATTCAGCATTCATGAGAAAATGTAGCAACAAAAGGTTAGTGGAACAGTCCTAGGAGTGGAGCCATATTGGGAGCAATTGCAGAAGGAAATGGTCTGGATTTATTATCTACATTAAAGATATTGTGGGTCCCATGGATACTGGGAGTGTCATGGAGACCCAGCTAATAGGTTTTTTATTGGATTATTGTCAGACTGCTGCACCTGCTTTGAGAAGGAACATTTACTTCATTTCCTGGCAGAGGCTACAAGCTGCAAAGCTGAGAACAATCATTGGTGTTGGAAATGGAACTGATTGTGTTTTAGAACTTTTGCAGTTGCAGAGCTGATCTCTCAACTGTGGAAGTAGATGAGAAACTTAAAAATCCAGAAAGCAGAGATTTCAGTTTGGAAGCTCACGTTTTGTTTTGGATTCATAATATTCACATAGACGATTGTTTGCATAAACCCTAAAGCAGTAAATTTAGTCAGCCGGCCAATATGGTTCCTCTCCAGGTCTCTTCTAACTCACCCAAATATTGGCTTTTTTTTTTTTTGTTCCTTTGATTGACTTGGTTACACTTTTCACATTTCATAGATAGTTAAGGTGCAGAGCAGACATGAGTTATTTTTGGAATTTGGGGGTTAATATGGATAGAAGTTTTGTAAAGCTGAATTGGAAGTCTGGAGCTTGTTCAGTAATTCTACCATTGTTTTAGAACAATTAACAAATAGCTTTTGGTCTAATTTACTACTACTCCATGATAGGCAATTGCCTACACAGAAATCTTCTAAAGCATAGAATTCTTCTATGTGCAGAAGAAACATACTTATATATATGTTAATCAGTCATGACAGGCAACCACTTTCAACAGCAGACCGAAGCAGGCTTTCTGGTTTATGGTCTGCCCTGAGCCTTTCTACCTGTTTATTGGGAATTGCTCCTGCAAATACAGTGAGATGCCCAGGAGGGCCAGTATTAAAATGGGAGTCACTGGAATGGCTCTGACTCAGAACTTGGGACCACAGGCTCCTAGACTCTCAGACCATCTTTGCAGTGGTGTCTTGAGGGCTATTTCAATTTTCTATTTGTTAAACCTAAGATTTCCTGCTGACTTGATTAGTGAGAAATGAATGCAGTTGCTTTGGTATATCCTTTGTAGCCATATACCATATAGTGTGTAGAAACACCACCGGACTGGGAATCAAGAAGCTTGCATTCTACTACCAAACCTGCCACTGAGTAGCTTGTGGCTTGTGGCAAGTGGCTTCATTTTGCTAGGTCTAAGTTTATTTATATATTGAAGTGATTGACACTATTTCTCTCTCTCTCTCTCTCTCTCCTCTCTCTCTCTCTCTCTTTCTCTCAGTATCTTCTTTTTTATTTTTATTATTTTTTATTATGTAAGAACAGTTAACAAGAGATCTATCCTCTTGTACAATACAGTATTGTTAACTATAGGCATAATGCCATACTCCAGATCTATACAACTCACTCATTTTGTATAACTGAAACTATATACCTATTGAACAGCAACTTTAATTTCCCCCTACACCCAGTCCCTGGAAACCACCATTCTACTCTTAGTTTCTATGAGTTTGATTATTTTAGATAGCTCATATAAGTGGAATAATGCAGTATTTGTCCCTCTGTGACTGTCTGATTTCACTTAGCACTAAGTAGCCATCGCCAGGTTCATCCATATTGTCACAAATGGCAGGATGCAAAAATGCTCTAATTTCATCACTTGATATATCTCTGGATTACAGATACTTTTAAAAGATGAGTATCATGAACACAAAGCTTCGGTATTCCAAGAGGTCAACTCACACACTTGAGCATGTTACCCTATCAAATTGAAACACTCTAAGAGGAAGGAAAGAGCCTGCACCTGATTATTGCTCTGCAAAGCTCTGCAGCCACATGTCAACTACTGGCCTTTGCAATCAGTGCTGCCTGAGCTGTTCGGTATATTCTCTGGACAAGTGAGCAGGTGAATGTTAAGAGCCTCCTCACTGATTGCACTGCCTGTTAGCATGGTGTATGCTCTGGTGAGTGTCTGGTCTTAGAGAAGGGGAGGCTCCAAGCAAACACATGGAAGAGACACATGGTAAAGAGCACTGCACTAGGATTCGAGAGCCCCAGCATCTCATTCCTTCCAACCTGTGCAATCTTCATGGGCCCTTGGGGAAATCATTCAGCCTATGTGGTGCTTGATTCCAAATGAAGAAGATAATACATGTACCATAAGGTTATCAAGGACTTGAAGAGATATAAAATTAGTCAGGAACAAAGTTAGAATACACAGAGAAACAGTTACTATTATAAGAAATAAGGAAATTGCTTAACCAGAAAAAAAATTCCCCAGCTGCAATTTAAGCAGGCAGATGTTGTGAGACCTGAAACACATCATAAGAAAGAAAATAAATTTACTCCTGGGGCTTAGTAAGAGTTCCAGTCTGACTCCTCCTGCATTCTTTATGACTCATCACTGTGTGTGGAGTGCTGAGATTGGACTTGGCTCTGTAGACCACAGAAGGATTCAGGTCCCCCAGACTAGTTTTAAGAGACTTGGAAACAATTTATATACCAGAGACCCCAGGTGTTCAGGAGGAAATGCTTTTCAGGCATTAAAAGTTCCCTGAGAATCTTTTGTTTTTTAAAAATTTCCCTTTCTCCTTTTCCTTTTGGGAAGATAGTTTTTAGTAGGTACATCCTCAGATGAGAGATTTCCACAGAGATTTAAGTGAAGAGGAGATGGCATTCCTTATGAAGTGCAGTGTAGATGAAGGGTTTGAGGACAAGAGTAAGCATGGCTTATATCAGAGCAGGTCTCGTGACTCGGCGTGCTCATTGAACCCCAGTGCCCGAGGACAGCAGTTCCTCCTCTGACCATCCAGGTCACATACACACAGGCAAAGCATGGAAAGGCCATCACCTTGCAACTTCACCACCTGTGGACATCCTCGAACCTGAACAAGGAGACATAGTTGACATAATTTGTCCTCAGAACACTCAAACCAAGCACCTCTCCTTTCCCTCAATACCCACATTTCCCACCTTGCTGAATAATGTCAACATCTACCCAATCTCCTGTATCAGAAACCTGGCAGGAGTTCGACTCCTTCTCTTCGTCCCGCGTGTCTACCTGTTCACCTCAGTACCTCTTTTCTTTTTGCTTCTTTCTCTTCTCAGCACAATCACTTTAGCTCATGTGCTACTTGCAATCATTTTGACTTAGATTACTGCAAGAATGGGGATGTGGTGGAGGACACACTGGAAACATATCTACTGTTTGCCATCCCCGTCACACCCCTCATCTCACAGCGTTCTCAGACAAGCCTGTGAAGATCATGCTGATATCCCACATTCTATGATAGCAACAATAATGGAGCAAACACTTACTCAGCATTAATCATGTGCTAAGTACTGTGTCCCATTTTACACTTATTACCCCTGCTGCCTCATTACGTGTCCCCCTTTGCACTGCTGTCACACTGAGTCTTGTGTTCAATTTTTCTGTGGTTTCTCCTTGTCTTTCCCACACCCATGGCTTTCCATGGATAGCAAGGGGTTCCCTCCATGATCTGGCCCCTGACCGCCCCTTCTCTTCTTTCTTGCCACCTCTCAAAGCATCCCTACTTCTTATCCTCAGGACTTGCTCCTCGCTTTTATTTCTGCTGTTCAAATGCCCAAGCGCCTTCCTTTTTCTTCCCTTTTCTCCTACACCCACCACACTAACTCTTACTTTCCTTTAACATTATTTCACTTGTTCATTTCCTCCCAGGAGTCTTCCCCACCCTCCCAGCCCCTCGCTTTTATTTCTGCTGTTCAAATGCCCAAGCGCCTTCCTTTTTCTTCCCTTTTCTCCTACACCCACCACACTAACTCTTATTTCCTTTAACATTATTTCACTTGTTCATTTCCTCCCAGGAGTCTTCCCCACCCTCCCAGCCTACTCTAGTTCCTCTTATGAACATCTTCTATTTGCTCTGCCCGGCAGCCACTTCTTGCTTTCACATCAGCACCTCAATGTTTTTAGTTGAGAATATGCCTGTTCCCCAATGGAAACAGTCTGAGTGATTGCATAATAATAGCATCTAATACTAGAGCCGAGGGGCCATTGGAAGCTTTTAATCCCATGCTTTTCAAACTGTGCAGCGAGTCCCTGGGTTCCTCAGTGGTCTCCCAGGATGTTCACTCCACTGTCCCTTCCCAGGCCACATTCCTAGATATGCCTGCATCAGGCATGCTGAAGGGATTCAGAACCCCCAATTAAATAAAATAGTACGGCTTCTTGTTCATTTTTATAACTATATTTTGACACAAAAGCCCCCATGGAAAGCATTTTCTTTGACCACAGTTTCCCAGATAGAGCACTGACAAAGCTTCGGCCCAAGTGGACTGGATAATTCATTTCACTTCTTGGAGTCTTACCTTCCCCATCTACAGAAAGGCATGATAATAGCTCCCGTTACTATCTCACCATTTGAGGGTGAGAGTCCAGTGACATAGTGAATGGGACAACTTTCTGGAAGCAAAAATGCTGTTATTATTGTCACTATTATTTCTATTCTCCACACTCCCACTCTGCTCTGAATTTACAGCACCCGTCTCCTTCAACATCTTCGTGTTGAAGATGCATTGATAACCTTGTGAAATAGATCTGGGAGGACAGGGAATATCTGGGAGCTGTACCCTTTCCTTCCCTCCCATTCTTTTCCCTAACATAGGCTTGGAATCAAAGGTCACAGACAGAAAGTCAGTTCTGAAACTTATCTTTCTAGAGTTGGAATTTTCATTACCCTTTGGCAGAAGCTGGGGATAAGTCCTGTCACTTTCATCAGCTTATTTAAGACAAAAACATTTGCACTACCTCTTTCTCGACTTGGAGAAAGAACAGTAAAAAGGGTTGTGCAATATGTGCTAATGACATTAGATGTTTATGGTCATAATTAGTATCTTTGCCTGTCATAGTTTCCTAGGGCTGTCATAACAAAGTATCAAACCTGGATAGCTTATGCAACAGAAATTTATTTTCTCACAGTTTTGGAATCCCGACGTCTGAGATCAATGTGACAGCAGGGTTGGTTCCTTCTGAGGGTTGTGAGGGCAAATCTGTTCCATCACTTTCTCCTAGCTTTTGCTGGTTTGTTGATAATTTTTGGCACTCCTTGGCTTACAGACCTTTACCTACATCTTCACCTGTTGTTCTCCCTGTGTGCATGTCTGTGTCCACATTTCCCTTTTATAGGGACATCGATCATATTAGATTAGTGGTCCACCCTACTCCAGTATAACCTCATCTTAAGTAATTATATCTATGATGACCCTCTTTTCAAATAATATCACATCATCAGGTAGTGGGGGTTAGGACTCCAACATTTTAATTGAGGGGGAGAGAGCACAATTCAACCAACAACATCGCTATTATCATTATAATCATCTTCACGAGAAGTGAATGTGCAGAGATGCTTGGAATCCCAGTGTCCAGCTTTGACATGGCCTCTCTGTGGTTCATAGGGAAGAGAATCCAAGCTTCTTCACTGTTGCTATTATCATTATAATCATCTTCACGAGAAGTGAATGTGCAGAGATGCTTGGAATCCCAGGGTCCAGCTTTGACATGGCCTCTCTGTGGTTCATAGGGAAGAGAATCCAAGCTTCTTCACTGTGACATCATTGTGCACTTTCCTCTGTGCCCTCACACAGAGCACTTTCCTTTGTCATCACTGAACTGTTTTGAAAGATAGAAGCTGCTTTGTAAAAGTGCTGATGATATAGCATATGAATAGAGGGTGTAGATATCTAGATTGTTAACATCTTGTCATGCACTTATTGTGCCTTCTACCTCTAAACTTCTATGATAATAAGGTGAACAGCACCCACATGGTGCAGAATACTGTGATACACCCTGTGGAGGGACTCAGGTGAAGTTTACGGGCCATATTTAGGTTGACTTTCATAACCCCCAAACTGAAAACTATAAAGAGAACTGCTGTGTTTTTATGCTAGTATGCACTAGGAAGCCATGAGTTAATCTCTCCTTCCCCCCTTCCTTTTACAGCATTGTAGTTATCTCCTACTTAGAAGTCTCTGTAGCCCCAAGATGCCAGCGATGGCAACTTTAGGAAGCACAAGTGAAATCGACCAGCCTAGTAGTTTCAGAAACTGACAGCCTGACAGAAAATTGTAGCCGGTAGCTTCTGCCTCTGAGTCATTGCAGGTGGGAATATCAACTTGAAGGGATGTGTGTTTTCTTTTTTTGTGACACAATTTATGGAGGTGGTGTGATTGCCACAGTGAACATGTCTGAATGGGTGATTTAAATCATTTTCTGTAAGAGAATGATGCCTGTGAGTTTTTAGCCTGTTGATATTCGCATATTTTGTTTTCTTTTCTCAAAAGTTCTTTACCAATTCAGTAGAGAAGGAGCATGGGCACAACTGAAGAATAGGAAACAGATTGTATATATGATCAGGGTAATGATTCCCAACACATACTTTAAAGAATAGAAGTATAAAAAGCACTGGATATGTCACATATAACTCTTCCTTAAGTGCTTTATGAGATGGGTCAGGGTAAAAATAAAGCAAAAGAACAAATGCATGAGCAAATGAATAAAATTTAAAAAATTATAAATACTTGCAAAACATACCCGCAGATTCGTAGTGATGTTCATTTCTCCCTTTCTTGTATTCCACATCCATCATACTCTCCCATATGTAACTCTTGTTCTAAAGTGGGCCAGAGCAGTGTGGAAACCCAGGACATTGCTAAATCGAAGATAGTTTCATAACTCTGCAAATCATTCTGATGTTACATTTAGAAACAATTTCCAATGCTTCACTCTCTGGGATTTTCCTCGACCATTCAAATTCTATTAGGAAGGCATTTTTGTCCTGCTATTGTCTAAAAGCAGCCCTGTGTTTTGTTGCCCTGTGGATGCCCTGTGTTTTGTTGGTACCTAAGTGTTTCTGCGCATTTCTGTTGCATTATGCTGGCACAGGCTCCTGTGGCCCTGGCTCACATGCAAGACAGGCACTGTATCCAATGGCTCAATCCCATGTTCCCTCTCTGTGACAATGTTCAAAACATGTACACAGACCAATTGAATTCATCTAAACTGTTATGGGAATGCATTCCAATGAATCTTTCTGCTTTCAGTAATCCTGTTGGAAGTTCTCACCTCCTAGCAGGGTTCTGCCTGCTTCCAGAGCCCTCCATGGTAGTGCAGGCTACTCAGTGCTTCTGTGCGCAACTCCCAGGTTGGTTATTTATTTATACTCACTTGTTGCATGGTAGGTGCACTTGGCTTTGCTTCCTTCTTGTCATGCTGCCTATTTCAACTCCTCTAAAGCAAGACGATGTCTTCTCTTTTTCTTTCAGGCTCCATCCTCTTCTCATATTCCTAACATTTTCTTTCTTTTTCTGTGTCTTCCATTGTCCCAGTCCCTCAGGTTCAGATCTGGAAATTGTCATTGTATCTCTCATGACAGAGTTATAGAGAACAGAATCACTCCAGGTAATTTAAGCAATAAGGGGCTTACTATGAAGGTATTAAATGACTTATAGAATCATCCAGAGGGATGAAGAAGCAAAATACTGAGTAGGTCAAGCTTTCAGGAACAGCTCTCAAGTCCACTATGCTGTATTCACTCCTCAAGGGAGCTGTTGATTTTTCATGATAGCCAGTACTACCTTAATCCAGAAGCTGACATGACCTGGAAGAGGTCATCCCTAGCCAACTGCTATAATTAAGAAGCCATTACTCTCTTATCAGCTCTAGGACCACAACTGAACCTGCTATAACTTGCATCAGCAAAATGGTCGCCCTGCTCCCTGACTCTTGACACCCATCAAGCTGTTGACTAGATCCTGAGACCTCTGCTAAATGCTGCCATTAAAACCCTAATGTCTCCATGGCTGTGCTTGCCTGCAAAACAGCAAAGGCAGGCAGTGCAACCTCCACTTCAACTCAGCTTTCAAATACCATACAAATGCATTTAATTGGTCAAACCTATATCACTTCTAGAACCCTAGCTGCAAGGGTTCCTGGGAAATGTAATTTTCAGTGTTCTCAACTCTGCAGATCAGGATAGCACACTGGACGAGGGATGAGAGTTGGGGATGGAATGCATATGACACGCTCATCTGCCATATCTACTAATTGGTTAAACCTATATCACTTCTAGAACCCTAGCTGCAAGGGTTCCTGGGAAATGTAATTTTCAGTGTTCTCAACTCTGCAGATCAGGATAGCCCACTGGACGAGGGATGAGAGTTGGGGATGGAATGCATATGACACGCTCATCTGCCATATCTATCACAGTCATCTTTTACTTCCTTCTCAATTTTATCTTTTAAGATTAATGGACCACCACTATTGCCACATTTTCATTGATTCCCTTAAAAAAGAAGGACATATTCTTCTCTTCTACTCCATTCCTCTTTTTTTAGTTTAGTAGCTTAACTCTTCAAATCTGTATTATTATAACAATCTTACTGCCAGTACTCTTCTAATATCTTTCTGTTAAATCCAATGTGTTTCATCCAATACATTGTTCTTCCATTTATTATTTGTTATACTTATTAATCACTTATTGAAAGCTTATGGTATGCTGATATCTGTGTGTTCAAAGTAAATTAGCATGGTGCCTGCCTTCAGGGTGCTTAGCCTTCTTGTGATGGTGATGGGGTCTTGGAGAAGAAGATAAAGTTCTTCATGGAATTACTGTTCCAGTGGAGGCAAATAGGTAACAAACAAGCAATGAAACAAATTATTCCTCTACTGACACACTCGTCCTGTAGTCAGAAACCTCAGTGCTCTCCTCAAGAATTAATTTGCCACACTCAACCCTGACTTTCAAAATCCTTTATCTCATGGTTTTATCTTATTATCTTATTTACCTGACACAGCACTTGACACAACTCATCACTATCAAAACAGAACTGAAGACACTTTGATCTCTTGCCTGTTCTACCTTCTTGAAGTTCTACGCTCTTCTATTTTTTTGTCCTTGAAGTCAGTATTCCACAAAATGGCCAGTGTGATCTCTTAAAAATACTATTCATATCATAGCACTCTCCTGCCCAAAAACTCCAATGGCAGCTCATTAAAAACAAAACAAAACCCAAATCCTTGCCATGACTCTAGATCCTGCAGGTTCCCTCCCAACTACCTCTCTGGCGTCATCTCATAATGCTTCCCTACTCCCTTCTACTTTCGTGAACACGCTATGCTCATTATCACCTTATATCTCGTGTTCTTTCTGCCTGCAGTACTTTCCCCTGAGACTTTTACCTGTAGTGCTCCTTTTCATCTCTCAGGTCATAGATCAGGTCCCACCTCCTAAAAGGTGCCCAATTCCCAACCACACCAGACCCTTTGTATCCTATCACCCTCTTTTATTTACTTTGTAGTATTAATAACCACCTGAAATTATTTGTAAACTCATTTATATTTCTGTACCAGAATATAACTCCACAAAGGACATTGCCTTTTTCTCTGTTATATTCCAGTGTCCGGAACCATGCCCAGCATTCCATAAACATTTGCTGAATTAATAAATAATGAAAACTATATCAACCCACTCTTAATCTCATATACTACCTT
>NW_007726778.1:0-73076 GCF_000696425.1 Galeopterus variegatus | reverse complement strand
TGTTCTTTATGACCTTCATGCCCACTCACACCTCTGAAGGGATTGCTATTATTCTGAACATTTGACTAATAATGTGATCTTGCTCCTTCTGAGTGCTATTGGCTCTTGATACATTAATATAGAAAATGAAGTTCTCTAGTTAGAGACCAGGCATGTTAAATACTGAAGTGAGGGCCTGGCAAGGTAATCTCATTAAATTGGCTTGTTGCTTCAGAAAGTTACTGAAGAATCTATAGCTCCATGAACCTTTCTCTGTTGCTGTGACATACTGTAGGTTCTAATGAGCTCTTCTGCCTTTATTTCTTATCCTCAGCCTTTGATGCTGCTACTCTCTAGACTTCCCAGATATGTTTAGCCCTTTGACCTGGCCATTTCCTTTTCACAACATTGATTACATTTCTTACAATTTTAACTCCTATGTCAGCAATCGTGAGATAGCATTAACCAACACCAGTTGTAGACTGGCCTAAGTCCTATCCCAGAGGAGGCTGACAGGTAGTGAGTAGACAGTTATGCAGATACATTTTGCTTGGGATAAACTGTATTTTATAAATTTTACCCAACATTTCAAAATTAGATTTTACATAAAAAATTAGATATCCAGGTTGCATTGAAAAATTAAAAGCTCTGGCAAATATGGGTTCACATTTCCACATGGTGACACATGGCTAAAGGTGAACAGCAACAGCACTCTATAAGTGGGTGACACACACTCTGTTCTGAGAGGGCCCTCCAATCTCATAACACATTTCAACACTCACAGTCCGGTCCCTCTAGGCTTTTGAGTTTGAGACCCCTGCACTCCAATAATCATAGAACTACATCCTGGGAAGCCATTGGGGAGTTTTACACAAGAGAGTAATACAATCCAAATTGCACAGTCCGGTCCCTCTAGGCTTTTGAGTTTGAGACCCCTGCACTCCAATAATCATAGAACTATATCCTGGGAAGCCATTGGGGAGTTTTACACAAGAGAGTAATACAATCCAAATTGTATTTTAAAAATATCATTCTGGGTGTTATGTTCATAACAGGTTCTACTATGGCAAGAATGTAAGAAGATAAAGCAATATTTAATACCTATTAACCTGGATTAAGATAGTCCAGGCTGACTGCCTGAAAGCCCCAGTCTCATACTTGATCTGTAGTGATTGTCTGCTTCACACTGGGCCCTGGATTGTATTGGAGGCAGTAAATGGGTCTTCCTGCTTTCATAAATACTTTATCCACTTGTGCTTATGAAAAAGCTGTAAGTGTTTTCACCAGTGCTCCTGTTTCCTCCTCCTCCCCAGCTCTTACCTTCTCTTCACTTCTGCTCTAGCTTAGATTTATCTAGCTTACATTTGCAGTAGGGAGTGATGCTACCTCCCCTGCATTGCAGTTCACTACTCATCCCGGCCCAAGAGTCATAAATGCCTCGTACTCTTTGCTCAACTGAGGTGAGATTGGCTTTTTACAACCTGGGGTAGTCTGGTCATTGATGATCTGGCTGACAGAGATGCTCTCACATATAGGTTTGTTTTCATTCCTAATATTAGCCCTGTTGAATTTATCTTGTCTGGAGCACACACACCAGTTGCTAAGGTTAGTCATTGTTCCCTCTGTGGATGCCACCATCCAGCCAGGAACCCATCCATTCCTTCCACATTTGTTGGAAGACCTCTTTCTGTTTTAATTTTAGCCTCTGCCATGTAATACAGTGCTCAATGATTTCTGATTCCAGAAATCCAGTGAGCAGCCAGGGTATTCCCTATACTTTCCAATATCAAAAGTCCTTTCCAGCACCCATTCAGGTGCTATTTCTCAATAAATGCCCTTCTAGAATTCTCTGCTTCAATTTTGTATAGGCTGTGTCACAAAATCATTCACCAGAAGTAACAACAGTCTTATTCTCTGATATTGCATTTTACCTTATGGCTAGAAACTCAGGCAGCTACAGAGCATTTAATGATGAACCGAATTGCTATCTAAGAAATGCCATTTAATGATGATTAATGCAATAGTAATTAAAGTGAAAAGAGGTCTCTACCCTTGCATATGGAACATGAATGCTCTTAATTAATCAACTCATTATTATAAATATTTATTGAACACCCATGGTGCAGGAAGCATGAAGTTCTGAAAGAAGACACCAAAGACATGGTCTTTACTCTTTGGGAACTTGTGATCTAAAGCAATTTAGACTTCAACTTGTGACAATATGCTTTGGCTATGACTCTCTGCAGATAAAACAAAGGCTGAAATTCAAAGCATCACTGAGCTCCAATTTAATCTACTGCTCACTGCACTATTCATATTTCAAATCCTCTACTTTACTCTCTGCTAGCTAAAAAGTGAGCACTCCTTCTATTCTTTAGGACTCAGCAAAGAGCTCACCTCCTCTGTGAAGCCTACCCTGACCCTCCCAGCAGTGTGGATGCCTCCTTTCATACTTTTGACAGTAATGTGTGTGTCTGTTCAACTTCCTACAAGTACATTTTCATTTATCTCATGCATGTCTTCACCCACCAACCCTAGATTCTGAGTTCTTGAGGACTTGAAACATGTGATTTCATCTTTATATTAATAATGCCATTCTTTGCGGCTAGATCTCATTCTTGAAATTCTGATAATCTCCTGCTCACTCAATTAATTTAAAATTTACTCTGTGCTAGGCACTGTTTGGGGTGTACACCTGTGGACATGGCAGGCATAAGGTTTAGTGTAAATTTTAGGACAGATGACAGGTGAGTACTGGAGGAGCATATAATGGCTTTTATATCAGAAGTATAAAAGAGCTATCCTGACTTAAGTATTCTAAGAAGCCTCCCTGCCAAAGTGACATGGATATGGGAATGAGAG
The DNA here is from genome assembly GCF_000696425.1 of Galeopterus variegatus. Classification (NCBI taxonomy): domain Eukaryota; kingdom Metazoa; phylum Chordata; class Mammalia; order Dermoptera; family Cynocephalidae; genus Galeopterus; species Galeopterus variegatus. The sequence goes on along the minus strand of NW_007726778.1, from coordinate 70,235 downwards.
GGAGCAAGACAGAAGGGGAAAGAGTCAGAAGGCTGTGATTCAGCAATTAGAGACTATACACTGAAGGCCTAGAGAAAGGAGATAATAAAGGCTACTACTCACCTTTCACAAATATGAGACTCATTCCATCTTTACAGCATTGCTTAAACTGGAAAGATATTCTCTTCACCAGAAATGTCCTCAAATATAATATCAGTTTAGTCTTTTCCATTCTTCAAGACTGCATTTCAGTCTCTCCTTTCCTCCATTGAACTTTATCTATTGATTCCAGACCATGTCAGGTTTGCATTTTGGAGACACTTTGATAATGCATTAATTAATCCACTCATATTTGGCTTCTTTCTCATACCTTCCATCTTACTGAGGGTGATACTTTGCTCTCACAACTAGCAGAATCTAAAGAGGGGTGGAATGGGGGCCTCAAAGGCCACTAGGATGGGAGATATGAGGCTTCTCTTGTCTGAGGTACAGAGGTTGAGCATGGCAGGAATGGAGAACTAAACCAGATTCTTATTGGTCTGTCTTTTGAGTTTAGATCTTCCATCACACTCTTCTCTTTCTCCTACTTTCTTCTCCAATCAGGGAAAATCATCATTCACTATCTCTGCTATGATGAAGAGTGCACAAACTTTGGGATTATTATAGTACCCCTTTTGACCAACCTAATGTAGATTTTCCCGGTAATGGTCGACTCCTGCCCCTTCCCCTTTCTGATGCTTATAGTGATGATATCATCATGAGTAGTGGTATGCCCAGCATGGTCAAAGAAATCCATGTCCTTCACTGTGATGTGGTAATTCAATTACACATGAAACGATTGGCATTATGCAAAGGAGACCTCAGCAAATTTTAAAACCAGAGAGTTGTCCCCCTCATTCTTGATGGGTACTTCATAGCAAGGGCTCCTTGTGATACCTCTTCATCTGGCAATCTCTGATCAACACTTTGTCTCTTTAATCCATCTACCAAAGCAGACCACTTGACCTTCCAATGCATCCTTGAGGAAGTGGATTTTGTGCATGTCCAAACACACTTCACCACCTGCACTGACACCGCGAGTGATACTCTCTGGCAGCCTGACCCACAGCATAATATCAGTTTGCCACCACCACAGGGGCCATTGCTACCCCTCCCTGCCAGGTTACCCTGGACTCAGGAAAACAGTATCATAGATCTGCCCCATCTGATGTGGACATGTAGCTCTTGGGTCTCCTTCCAAATTCTGTCATATTTTGATTTACATATTTTTTGTACCATCTCTTTCTTTCCTTGACTATACCTTGACTGTATTGTAAATTGCTATGAATTCAGATATTGTGTCTCAGAGTTCTGTTATACAGAATTTTATTTAGCATTGAGCACTGAGCTCAGCACATTTTAGATGTTTAGTTAATATCTTTTTTATGTGAGAATAAATTAATAGGTAAAAATTGTAACAGGAATCAGGTTAAATCCAATTGCAGATAAAGACTCTTGTACAAGCTTTTTTTTTTTTTTTTTTTTTTTAAGAAATAAGCATCACCTTTGAGATAACATATTTTGTGAACTGTCTGTGTCTTTCCAGCACCATCTAGTCACATAAACTAGACCATGCATGTTGCAACCCAGAGGTGAGGCCATTGATGAAGCAATGCCTGATCTAGTTTCTAAGAGGAGGCCTATGCCCCATTTTGTTCAGACAAATACCTCAGGTCTGCTGGCTCAGACTACAGAAGTACTTTTTCATAAGGGAGGCAGCAATTATTTGGATCTGTCCTCTCGGAGAGGGGAAGTCAGAAGAGACATAAGTATTCCAAGTGACAGGATTTTTATTTTCTACATGTGGCTAATTACAGCATACCTGACAATATAAGTAGCATTCCCTCTTTTGAGTTAAGAAAGCGAAGGCTCAAAAGGGTTAAATGACTTGGTTAAAGTCACACGGCCACACATGGCCAGGCTGTGATCATGCTCCAGGTTTTATCAAGCCTATGCATGGATGCTGGCAGTGAGAGAAAGGGAACCCATACTCTCCAGAGTGCTTGGGGAATGAACTTCTCTCTTGGCTGGGTCATATCTGAGTTTTCATGCATTGTTCCATCTTGCCCTGGAAGCTGGTTGTTAGTGAAACCCCTTCCAAACTATTCCTGTAATAATTTCCATCCTGAATCTCAGAAAAATTGAGAACATGGGGTGGGGTTCTGTCCCTACTGCAAACCTCCTGGCTTGTTGCTATTTATTTAATGATTAATCCTTCAGCACTGCCTTGTTAAATAGAAGGGTAATACTTTCCTTCTGGCTAGACTGGACAGGCTCCCAGTTCCAGTCAGGTACCTTCAGGCCATGGAGTTGGAGACATATAAACTGTCTTTTGTGTTGTCCTTTGGAAACTGAGCTTGGGTGGGGGAGAATAGGGGTGAAAGATGCTCCTAGCAGTGAGCTTCCTTCTGTGTCTCAGCCCTAGGGTCAGGTGGAGAACTTAATATAAATTTTAAGGTTTCGGGACAGAAAGAACTGAGAGAAGATAGAGAAGTAACAGCCATGTATGCATGCATGTCTTAAATACCTTAGATCACTGAAAAATCAAACCTCCCTAATTGCTATTATGTTGCTGTGGAATTTGCAAAAAACTATTTTTAATGTGATAGTTATGGATGAATTGTCAATATCTATAATGTGACTTGAATTCGTCATAAATGATTTGAATGTGAGAACCTAAATATTTATTTCTAACTTAGAGTTAAGTCACTGACAGTAGGAGGATAGAGGAAGAATAAGAAAAAAAAATGATGCCATAAACAATTTGGAAAATGATGTTGAACTGAGATGCTTCATGACCTTGGAGTAAGGAAACTGAAACCAGGCTGAGGTGAGGAAAGAGAATTTCTAATAAGGAACATTAGCTTTTTAGAGAACATTATTGTTTCCCATCTCCCACAAGTGAAAAACTTATGTTGACTTTGCAGTATTTATATGCATGCATTGGTTTGAGTTTGGGAGATTGTGTGTCAAGATGACATGGGTTTGTGGGATTCCTGTGTAACTGTGTTATAGATTTAATTGAATATTGTGCCACATTGACCTCCTTAATCGTTTTATATGTTCACCCTCACATTGATAAGCTTGGGTGCTATTAAAAATTAAACCTTATTTTTTTCCCTTTTTCTTTTCTATCTTGATTATTGATAATTTTTGGAGGATTTCTTCAAAATCAAAATCTGAACAAAACCAAAAATTTACCACCAAAGAAGAAATTTGGAGATGGAGCTTGTTTTGCAAAACTATTCCATTTGTAGTCATGTAAAGCCAGGCTTATCACCTCAACGAAGGCATGCGTACTGCCAGGATGAAGATGGCTGATAAGAATGTATATTGAGTATAACAGCCTTGATATAGCATCTTCCCTGATATCTCAAGCACCACCTTTCAACACCTTTTCAATGAAGACCTGACCACTGTACCATGGGAATCTCTTTTCCTGAACTCATGTAACCCATTATAAACCATACTGTACTTATTTTTTTATGTCGTGTACTTGTAAACATTATTTCTTTAATAAGTAAGCATACTGAGGGAAATACTTTGTCCAAAAGTCTTTTGTCTCCTGTAGCACTTAACACAAAACCATGTATATTGTCCTTGCCCAGAAATGATTTATGGTTTTATGGTTTGGTTGACTTCTATGTCATAAAAAGAATGGTGTTTAGGATTCCAAATACTGCCAGCCAGATTTGTCCCAAATATTTGCAGAACTTTGTGCAATGTGTTGAGATGCAGAAAGCTGGCATGTTTTCTGTTCTTGGGGGAATATATGAAGGGAATATATTCTGTGTATTTTACCCATTCTTAGGGAAATTGTTTTAGATTGTATCAGGGAATGAATAAATTCTTGAAATAACATTATTTATTAAACTGTTGGGTCAATATTTCTGTTGGTAGCCCTTGGTTTTATATAATACAGTAAAATTGAGTCTGTTCATTTCAGCCAAGGTGAGAGTAACAAGAACACTCCAAAGAAACAGATAATAAAGTAATCCATTCTGTTTGATTTTGGTATTTTTAGATACATGACATGTAATTGAGTGAATGACCTATGCCAGCTATTGGGTTAGATGCCGAGGATACAAAGATTATTAGGATATAATTTCCACCTGCATAATTTTCAAGATATTTTAGTAGGTAGTGAATTTTCCTGCTTTGTTTTGTTTTGTAGGGTAGAAAGGAAACCCAGTTCATGGAGGCTGCCATAAAGCAGGAGGATTTTATTAAATGTTTCTGTGCCTCAGTTATGTTATTTAAAAAATTGGCATATGATACCTATATTTCTTGATGAGCTAGAGTATTGTTAGAAAGAAATGAAATAGATAGATGCCAAAGCTCATTAAGAGGTTCACTGTTTTCTCACTAAAAAGGCACTACTTTTAGTAATTTCTGATTTCCACCAAGTGGTACTGCCATTTCAATAGCCTCTTTCTATGGAGAAGTGGGTGGTGGCTGTTGGACTCTGAGACACTGACATTTGGAACTGAATTGTTCCCAAGACCTACGTGTGGCTTGAGTCTACCTTGTGGGCTAGGAATGAATGAGAAGGAGCAACACTTCCCCTGTGAAGGCCCATAGACCGTTTGCTTCTCAGAAGTTCTTTGGCACACTTTCCTAGTGGGAAGGGTAAAATCAGAGATGGCCTCAGAGCAGACAAAGTGTACATCTGTGTGTACCGTGATGTAATTCTCCCATTTACATACCTATCTGGGATGCGTAAATGTTTCCAAACCACATTAGGGGAAGGCCCATAGGTTTTAAACAAAAATTTCCTGAGGCCTCTTCTAGAAAATAAAGCTGTAAATGTATGTCCACAACATACCCCTTATTCTCTCTCTCTGTTAACTACACACTATATACTACACATTTGGCAAAAAAGGGAGAGGATCAAATCATGACCGCCCATTCTCTGGGCCTGGAGAGTTGGCATGCCTATGGCTTTATGGATGGGGGAGGACCCAAATGTTGAAAAGATGGGTGGTCCAGGAATGAGATCACCAGCTAAGTCTCTCTTACTTGGACTGAGACCAAAGTGGTTATCCCAGTGAAGTGTGCAAAAATTCTTTACTCTGCAGTTCAGCTCTTAGACAGTCCCCTACTGCCTCTGCCAGTGCAAAACAAAATATGGATTGCTCAATGCAACCTGTTTATCACATACTCCTCTTCACCCTAGAATTATGAGTATATTCTCTGAGCTGCTTTTTCTTTCCCTCAGGGTCTTAGAGAAAAAGCGTCGTCTGTATATGAAAGGCCAGCCTTACAAATCTCTCTCTCTCTCTCTCCCCTTATCTTCTTATTTATTTCTCTTAAAATATGCTTTTGTCTCTCATAGTGTGGAAAAATGAAGTAATTACCTTTTAGAACTATTGTTTACTGATGTCTTACTGGCCCTCTTAGAAGTGCTTTATATGTACAAATTCACATAATCCTCACTGAAACAGGTACTGTTAGCTCCATTTCAGAGATGAAGAAACTGAGGCACAGAAAGTCAGGGATCTTGTGGAGAATAATGGTGCTGGGATTAGAATCCAGGTAGACCAGCTCCAGTTCCCAATATTATAATAAATACCTATGTACAGCTTTCCCCCACTCCCATTGCCCCTTCCTGTATCGTGTTCTCTTCTTATCTCAAGAAAATTTCTGCATTTTCAGCCCCAACTTTCATACCACTCTCTTACAACCTCTTACTATCTTGTACCCATTACTACTACTCTACCAAAATCTTTTTGAAGACCATCTCTGAAATTCAGGTCGTCCATTCTCATGGTCAATCCTAATTCTTCTTGATAGATATGCGATATTAAACTAATACTTCTCTTTAGTTATTTTTCCTCTCACTTCATTACTTCTGCATATCCCCCTAAGGTGCCCTAGAGAGATTAATCCTGAGAAGAGGAGAAGAACTGTAAAGTCAACGAGAGTAATAGTCCAACCCCGGAGTTCAGTGGTAACTGAACTACAGTCGGGTTGCACGTGGTGAGGCATCATGAGGAAAGTAACAGAGTCAAAGGGAACCCCAAAGCTTCAGACCTTGTCATGAAGTTAAGAAAAATAGGAAAGTCAAGAAAAAAAGCTGATTTCAAATATAAATTAAAAGTTTTAACTTTTAAGTGACAGGCGTGACATGCTGGCAGTGTACCCAGACAAAAATACCCAGAAAATAGGAAAGTCAAGAAAAAAAGCTGATTTCAAATATAAATTAAAAGTTTTAACTTTTAAATGACAGGCGTGACATGCTGGCAGTGTACCCAGACAAAAATACCCATGAAGCAGTTGCGGACTGAAAAAGTTGTGAGGGAAAAGTGAAGTGGAGGTAGAGATTTCAGCATTTGTTGTGTGTAGGTATTTGTGGAGCTATAGAAAGAGGGGAGATTTTAAAAGAGAGAGAGAGTATTGAGAACAGCGTCAACAATTTTTCATAACAACCCTTCACATGAAAAGTAAAACACAAAATAGTCATTTTAAAATTTAAAGCCCCTTTCATATCTGGCAACAGACCTTTCAATTCATTTGTGTTCAACAATGAGCGCTTATTATGTCAACAAGAAAGAACAAGAAAGAAAGACACAATTATTAGTCAGGGTCTTTGGTCACAAACAACAGAGACAAAGCTTGAATAACTTAAGCAGAGAAGGAATTTATTGGAAGGATATTGGATAACTCCAAAAATAATTGCAAAGACTCCAGAACCAGCCTCAGAAGACAGGCAGAAGTGAAGTAGGCAAGGGACAAGTGCCAGAATTACCTCCGAGAAGATGCCACAGATAGAATCTGATCTACAATACCAGGCCTGGGTATGAGAAGCTGCCACTGACATGGGTTGCCAGGAAATGCATGCTGTCACCGTCACCACTGTTAGAGGCATTCCAATTTGCTCCCTGTGTCTTTGCTTTATTTGCTCCCAATTAAAGTCCCAGGGAGAATACACAATTGATTGAGTTTCAATGAAGTGCCTGCCATCCAGCTGCCAGGAGCTGGGGAAAACATATCTGTCCTTCTCCAAGGGAGCGAGTTCCCATAGTAGAGCCCAAAAGGGCCAATGCCCACGCCAGTTGCTAATTTTCTTTCCACTTAAGGATCAATTGAATGAGACAGGCATACAGTAAAATGTCAAACTTAAGTACATTCCATATAGTACAGGTAAGGCAAATATTAACTTTTTTTCTAAAACATCTTGCTCCTTTACAATCCGAACAACTGATTATATTTATACTTAATTCGATAGTTATGAAGCAATTTCTCTCTCACTTTTGCCTGTTGGAAATTCATCTCTCCCTTAAGTCACAACACATATGCCAAGCCCTCTATGAACACCTTTCTGACTGTACCATCTACCAATAATCTCCTCTTGTAAATCTGTTCTGCATTTTTGACAGCCATCCCCATGGGAATAAGAACTGTGCCTCATGTCTCTTTGATACTTTGGACTAACACAGTGCATTTGTAACACAAGTAGTGTCCAATACCCATTAGGTAGGTGACAGAGATGCAGAATTTTTAAATAAACTGTCAAATAAGAAATCATTACACAATGCTTTTTAAAAGTCTTTTGAGTCATTTTTTTTTAAGTTGAAACTGAATTGATTATACGTATTTGTATGGTACAGAGTTGACTATCAGTACTTGTGTATAAAATGTGATGGTCACATCAGGATAATCAGCTTATTCATCATTACAATTCATAATCGTTCTTTGTGTCCATTAACCAATTTCTTGCTGCCCCCCTTCCCACTTCAAGTAACCCCAGTTCTATTCTCTCCTTCTGAAAGTTCAATGTATTACTGTGATTGTTTCTTTTTTTCTTTATCTCTTTTTCTTCCTTCCTTCCTTCTTTCTTGTATTTACTTATCTGTTTAATTTTAACTCCCACTTATAAGTGAGGACATGCTGTATTTCTCTTTCTGTGCCTTGCTTATTCCACTTAACATAGTTTTCTCCAAACTCATCCATGTTGCTGCAAATAGCAAAATTTTGGTTTTTTATGTCTAAATAGTATTCCATTGTGTGTGTATACCACATTTTCCTTATCCAGTTGTCCATCAATAGAGCTTCAATAAACATTGGAGAACAGATATCCCTTTGACATGATGATTTCCATTCCTTTGGGTATATTCCCAGTAATGGGATTGCTGGATCATATGGTAGTTCTATCTGTAGTTGTTTGAGAAACCTCCATACTGTTTTCTGCAATGGCTGCAATAATTTACAATCTTGTCAGGCTCTTCTTTCTCTGCATCCTCACCAGCATTTGTTATTCTCTTTTTGATAATAGCCAGTCTAACTGGCATGAGTTGATACCTCAGTGTGGTTTTGATTTGCATTTGCCTGATGCTTAGTGATGTTGAGCATTTTTTCATATGCCTGTCAGCCCTTTGTATGTCTTCCTTTGAGAAATGTCTGTTCAGCAGCTTTGCCTATTTTTTAATCAGGTTTTTAAATCTGATTTGATTTTTTTTACTATTGAGTTTTTTGAGTTCTGTGTATATTCTGGATATTAATCCCTTTTTGGATTTTTAGTTTGCAAATATTTTCTCCCATTCTGCTGGTTGTCTTTCTGCTCTGTTGATTGCTTCCTTTGCTGTGTAGAAACTTTTTGGTTTGACATAATACCATTTTTTAATTTTTTATTTTGTTGCCTATGCTTTTGGGTTCTTATTCTTAAAGTCTTTGCCCCATCCTACATTGTGAAGTGTTTCCCCTATGTTTTCTTTTAAGAGTTTCATAGTTTTGGGTCTTATATTTAAGTCTTTATCAATTTGGGGTTAATTTTGGTATATGGTGAGATGTATGCATCTAGTTTCATTCTTCCACATGTAGATATCCAATTTTCCCAGAACAATTAATTGGAGAGGCAGTCCTTTCCCCACCAAACATTATTGACACCTTTGTTGAAGATCAGGTGGCTGTAAGTATGAGGAATGATTTCTGGGTTCTCTACTCTGTTACATTGGTCGGAGTGTCTGTTTTTATGCCATTACCATGTTGTTTTGGATACTATACCTTTGTATTATAATTTCAAGTCAGGAAGTGTAGTGCCTCCAGCTTTATATTAATTTTTGCTCAGGATTGCTTTGGCTATTTGAGGTCTTTTGTTGTTCCATATGAATGTTACTATTTTTTTTTGTTTGTTTCTATGAAGAAAGTCGTCATTAGTATTTTGATGGGATCACATTGAATCTGCAGGTCACTTTGGGTAGTATGGACATTTCCACAACATTAAATCTTCTAATCCATGAATCATTTCCACAACATTAAATCTTCTAATCCATGAATATGGAATGTCTTTCCATGTTTTGGTGTCCTCTTTAATTTCTTTTGGCAGTGATTTGTCATTCTCATTGTAGCGATCTTTCACTTCCTCAGTTAAATTTATTCCTATGTTTTCTTCTTTTTTTTTTTTTTTGATAGTTATTGTAAATGAGCTTGCTTTCTTGATTTCTTTTTCTGCTGGATTTTTGTTGGAGTATAAAAACACTACTGATTTTTGTATATTGATTTTACATCCTGCAACTTTACTAATTTGTTTATCAGCTCTAAGAGTTTTGTGGTAAAGTCTTTAGTGTTTTCTATATATAAGATCATGTCATTTGCAAACATGGACAATTTAACTTCATCTTTTCCAATTTGGATGCCTTTTATGTCTTTCTTTTGCCTGACTGTTCTGGAGAGATTTTTCAATACTATGTTAAATAGGAGTGGTGAGAGTGGGCATCCTTGTCTTGTTCCTGTTCTTAAAGGAAAAGCTTTTAGCTTTTCCCCAATCAGGATGATCTTGGTGGTGGGTTTTTTTATATATATGGCTTTTAATGTGTTCAGATACTTTCATTCTATTTGTAATTTTGAAAGGATGTTGAATTTTGTCAAACACTTTTACTACATCTTTTGAGATAATCATATGGTTTTTGTCCTTGATTTTGTTGACATGGTATATCACATTTATTGATTTGCATATGTTGAAGCATCTTTGCATCCCTGGGATAATCTTTTAATTTGTTGCTGTATTGTGCTTGCTAATATTTTGTTGAGGATTTTTGTATCTATGTTGATCAGTGATATTGGTCTGTAGTTTTATTTTGTTGTTGTTGTAGTATCTTTGCCTGATTTTGATATCAGGGTAATGTTGGACTCATAGGATGAGTTTGGGAGAATGGCCTCTATTTCAATTTTTTGGAATAGTTTGAAAAGAATTGGTATTAATTTCTCTTTAAAGATTTGGCAGAATCCAGCAACTAAAACCATCCAGTCCTGGGTTTTTTGTTGTTGTTGTTGTTGTTATTGTTGGAAGACTTCTGATTGTGCTTCAAACTTGTTGCTCATTATTGGTCTGTTTAGGTTTTCTGTTTCTTCCTGGTTCAGTCTTGGTACTTGGTATATGTCCAGAAACTTATCCAGGTAATCAATGTTTGATCAAGGATTTAAGGAATGCTCTAAGTGGAAAAATTGTTAAAGATCATTAGACCAGCTCTTCCCAAACATACTGTTGAGATACATGGTGTATACATGGTGTGGCATGCCACAAGTCAACTGCCACTAAAAAGAGTGAAATGCTTAAGTGTATTTCCCTTTTTAATACAATAGAGCATTTGAAGGTTACTTCTGTAAAAACAAGTATTATATTTTCTTGGAATTCATTGTGTGCTTTCTTGACTGGAAAAGACATGGTTGAAAGGCAGCTCGCCTTTCTGGAATATATGTGGATTGCACCTCATCTTATCTATGTTTTAGGCATAGTAATGACTGCTACCTAATGGACTTTTTAAAACTGTGATGCCATTTTTACTGTGAAAGTTTTCCAGGCCACTACAGGCCACATCACACCTGCTTCTTCCTCATTTCTAGTTCTCCTTGCTTGTGTAGTACATTTAACTCACTGTATATCGCCAGGTGATACCTGTTACCTTGCTAACTTAGGTTCTTTAACATAAGTGAGCAATTCATGTTTTTGTATCTTCATTGGACTGAAAGCCTGTTAGTGGTAAGGTTGATAATTGGTAATATTTCCAGCCCTACCACTATATAATTTGTTCTTGGATAAAATTAAGGATTGGCTAAGTCCACTCCTTTAGAAATCTTAGGTAAATATATTTTCCCCTCTTCAATTGTCTTTATAAATCAGACCAGCAACAAAGCCTTGATTATAGAAGCAAATGTCTAAGGAATGGCAGAGCCAGAAAATAATCTTACACTCTTGGTATGCATGAACTGGCCTAATTGAGAGGTCAGGAGTCTTATTATGTTCTGAGAAATTCATCCTTCAAGAGAAGGGTCTGTTTGAAGGAATTTTCTTTATATGCATAATTTAAGTTCCTCTCTTTTCTGATCTTTTCCTTCAGATATATCTCTCCTGGTGGCTTATTTTTGTTATAACATAGCACTCAACCCCTATCTTTCAGCATACTGTCTACACAGATGGAATGCCTGTGTAGCTACTTACTTAGTGAGCTGGAACCAGTTAATTGGATACCTCAATAATATAACCCTGGATCTTTCAGACTTAAGTTCTAGAGGAGAGTGAAAAAGTCCCATTAAAATCAGCTACAAGTTACATTCACACTCTTACATTCAGTCATGGAGGCCTAAGTTCTATATACTGATTCCACCACTTAGATGTATGACCCAGGACATTCCTTTTCAGATATCTCATCTGTCAAACAGATAGAACAACATTTACATTATTGGGTTATTACTAGAGTATTTCGAAAAGTTTGTAGAAAAATAGAATTGAAAGATAATGTGAATCTTTCCATGAACTTTTTAAAGTACTTTCGTGTAAGGATTTAATAAGATAATCAAATGTAAAACACTCATATATCAAAATGGCAAGTGCATAGGGAATACTCAATGCAGAGTGACTACAAATAATAATGATAAAACACATTGTATTAAAAAACTGGTTTTATTTTAATAGCACTATTAACATAGCTTTGACTTCTGTTGTATATTCCATTTATGTATTTCAATGTGTGCTCACATTTAACCTATTATATTCTCTATAAATTGTTCTAGACAAAGAGAATTTGGGTTTAAAATGGTAATATGGGGTTCTTGTTTTGGTAATGGTGGAATAGCTTGTATTGATCTAATACTTTTGTAGATGATAATTAGTAACTTTGGAAAAAGTATTTTTAAAAATCATGTTAATAATTTGCTCAGACAAGAATCACCAATAAATGTTAAATAATGTGTGAAAGTTTGATGAGTAAAAGGATATTTACATAGTTTCGAAGTATCTTCCCACAAGATGCTTTTTAATTACAAAGGAAAATCTATTTACTTAACAGCTGCCAACTAGGTAACCAAAATTAACATCACAAGTAATGAAACAAATCCACATCCTGGGTCTCCTAATATGATGCATTGAGAAGAATACAACATCAGTTCTGAGGTTTTATTGCCAAAAATTCATAATCTGAATCTAATCATGAAGAAACATCTGACAAACCCAAACTGAAGGATCTTCTATCAAGTAACTGGCTGTATTTATCAAAAATATCAAGGACACGTGAGACAAGAAAAGCTGAGGAATTTTAGCCACTGGTCATATGTGGCCATTTACATTTAAAATTAAGTTAATTAAAACAAAATAAAATTAAAATAATATTTTTTCAGTTACATTATCCATATTTATAGTGTTTAATAACCACACATGGCTAGAGGCTACCTACCAGATCAAACAGTGAAGACAGACCGTAAAATTAAGTTAATTAAAACAAAATAAAATTAAAATAATATTTTTTCAGTTACATTATCCACATTTATAGTGTTTAATAACCACACATGGCTAGAGGCTACCTACCAGATCAAACAGTGAAGACAGACCGTATTTTCATCACACATTTTCTTTAGACATCTCTATTCTAAATCAGAAGAAACTAAAAAGAAACAACTGAACACAACACTAGATGCAGAATTTGATTTTACTATAAAAAACAACTAGAAAAATTGGTAAAATCTGAATAATATAATATCATTTTTAACTTCATGATTTGATAATTCTGTTGTTATTTGTACTTTAGGATATGCATTCTGAATAAAGCATTTAGCAGTAAAGGGGTGTCACATCAGCAAATTACTCTCAAAAGATTTAGAAAAATTTTATTTGTATATATATGTGTGTACACACATGAAATGTTTAGAAATAAATCCATACATGGTCAGAATTACATGTAATGAAAGACGTATAAGACATCTATACTGAAGTCTATCAGACATGCCTTAGAGGAACTAAATTAATGGTGAGATATGTCATGTTCATGGATTGGGCAGTCAATATTTTAGATATTTCCTCTAGTTGACCTATAGATTCAAGAAAATCAATGGGTTTTTTAAAATTTAAAAACTATTGTTTAGAATTTGAAAATATGATTATACAATTTATATGGGAATGCAAAATTCTGGAATAGCCCATGACCATATCTTGGAAAAGAAGAATAAAGTTGTAGTATTTAAACCACCCGACTTCACATCTCACTGCAAAGCTACTATAATTAAAAATCTGTTCTTACACAAATACCACACTTTCTTAAGTTTTGTACATATATATATAAGTTTCATATGTATATATGCACACACATATGTATATATATAACAAAGAAAAAAAAGTTCAGAGAAAAATAGAATAAAAAAGATAGCGCAAATCTTTCCATGAACTTTTTGAAGTACCCTTGTATACGGTGTTAATTGAATTTTGATAGAGATGTTTAGACAATTTAGTAGGGAATGTAGAAACTCATTACAACAAATGGTGTAGGAACAACTGTATAAACTTATAGGAAAAAGATTAACATTGACTCCTATTTCACTACACATACATAAATTAATTCAAGATATATCACAGATCTAGACATAAAAGTTATGTCTTCAGAACTAAAAGAGGGTATTATCGTCATGACGTTGAAATTGACAGACTTTTTAAAAGTGACACCAAGAGCACTAAACACAAAAGAAACATTTGATAAATTGACTTCCTCAATATTAAAAACCTCTGCTCACAAGGGATTCCACTTCATTTAAGAGAGAATATAAAAGGAAAGAGTTGATTCATCTGAGACTGTATAAACTGAGAGATTGGCTTAACTTAAGTTGCTCAGCTTTTTATCATTATCAGAAACAGGAATTGAGATTTAGGCTAATTTCAGTTATAAAGAAATAAAGTTATAGTTTGACACACTTGACTTCCAAATTACTTAGATTTTGAACCTGTTTTATGAGGTGGCAGATTCTGAGAAATAAACATATCAAAGGTAATACTGTTCAAGGGAGACCACTTTGGGTCTCAGGACGTGCAGTTCATTTCTGGAGAAAAACCTATTTCTCTGTGGCTGTTTCCTTGCTCAGCATTCTGGATAAACATGGTCAGTAACTTAAATACTTGTTCTTTGTTGATATGAAATGCATCCCATTTCTACCATATACATGGCAATGAATATGTGTTAAAGTGGCCCTGGAAATGCATTTTGATGGCTAACATTTCCATGTGAAAGTCCATAATCAATCAGTTAGTGGCAGTATCATCATTTTCATAAGTTCTTTTTTAAGTATCCATGTTTTTGCAGCAATGTAATAATCTAAAATTAAGCATTTTTTTATGGAGCTCAACTGATGACTATAGTCATAAAATTAAAAAAAAATTCTTTGTCATTTCCCTATGATCTTACAAAAATTTCTTAAACTTTTGAAATTTTCTTTTCTTATTTGTATAGCAGTGTTATTGTTTTCCTGGGCTGACATATTCCCAGGGTTTTGGGGAGAGTGAAATACAGTATAACTGACAGGTTCTTTCTTTTTTAAAAGTCTGAGTCATATCATGGTTATAAGTTACTTATCATATTTTGCCTTGTTTGATGTTCTCCCAACTGTTCTGCCCATCTAACTGACAGGTTCTTTCTTTTTTAAAAGTCTGAGTCATATCATGGTTATAAGTTACTTATCACATTTTGCCGTGTTTGATGTTCTCCCAACTGTTCTGCCCATCGCTGGTCCTGGGATCTGATTCCTTTAGGTTTGGGTTTTGCCCCCACATACATCCTTCTACTAACTGACAAGGATCGACTAAATCTTAACTTTTATTGCCATTATTCTTTCCAGAATTGGGTAGTACTTGTTCCATAGTCATTGTTCTCCATTGTTTGGTCACTTGTGTAGGAGATCATGCTTTTTCCCTCATAGGGATCTGAAATGTTTTCTTTTGAGGGCATGAAACTTCCTCTGAATCTTTGCTTTTGGTTGTATCCTTTCAGATAATTTTTCAAAACTGAGCTGTTTTGTGATAGGTGTAAGTATCTATTCCCCTAAGGACTGAATATCATACTGGTTTGTGGGACAATTAATTGAGACAATTGTGTGAATTGTTTGTCTTTACTTTATGTTTTATATGATGTAGGCACAGCTCATGTTTCCTCCAGTCTTGGGATGTAAGCAGTCAATCAGGTTTCAGATGAATTCAATGACTTTGCTATTTCAGGTGGCAAAACAAAACTTATTATCCATTTCTGAGAAAATGTACAGCTTTTTTACAACCTCCTCCACCCCTACTCCCTACCCCCACATGTCTTACCTTCTCTGCCAGGTATCAATGTGATTTCAATCACTTGGTGCTTTTTGAGAAACTGCCAGCATTGGGAAGGTCAAGCCTTACACTTCTAATGTGTTTTCTCACTAATTCTATTTCATATGCACATCCTTCTGTAGGGTTTTCAACACATTTATTTATTTATTATCCTTTCTGTTTTCAGGTAAGAAAACTGAGGCTCCTGGGGAGGAAATAATTCATCAAATGGTAACAAATGAGTGAGGAAAATATACATACTAAATCTGAATCTTTGCTTCCTGGTCTAGGGGAAAAACGAAACAAAACAAAACCCTGAAATGGTAACCCCTTCATCTGACTGCAAAGGCAAACAACAATGATTATAAGAAGAAAGTTAAGACTCTTAAAGCTCTCTCAGAAAATTTCCTGATCATACACAAAAACTTCTTTCAGATTGATAAACATTATTTTTACCCTCTACTTAAGTGCATTTCTAGCTTTGCCTCACAAATAGCATATTCTGTTCATACACACGCAGGTAAAAACAGTTGTTATTTTCTTCCTCCTCATCAGTGTCTTACAATTACAGTAACATTGACAGCTGTGTGCATTGCGATCTATGGCTGCTTATACGTTTAAGAACCTAGCTTGGAAATCATTTTGTCCCTCTACGTTTGAAAAATTACACCCCGTCTCCCAATTCAAGATACACTGAGACAGAGCTGTGCTGTCTTCAAGAATATTAGTTCTGAGAATAGAATTGCTGTTTGCACCACACACTCTGTTCTCTTGCCAGCAATAATCAAAGCGAGCTTGTATTTCTTTAATGACAAAGCCTCCCGGTGTGTTAATTTGGCTCTCGGTGACACTACATCTTGTCAGGGGAGTGAGAGAAATGGGAAAACATACATTAATATCACTGTCAGCCCAGTGGTACATTTTTCTGTGTAATCTATATCTGGAAGGTGAGGGTCTTTGGCCCTCCACCTCTAGGAGGGAATCTGGGTTCTGAGAATGCTGTGGAATCAAACTTGTTTTATCCAGGGGGAGGGCTTGTCCCTTGTGACTGCTTGCACTGGCCCTAAACAGATTCTATTTCTCTGCAGTGAAAAATCACCCTGCCATAGAGCATCATCTCTCCACCGTCTGCTAAGAGTGTCTTACCCCACAGCACAGAGGAAAGAGGTCAGGATGTAGCACTGGATAGACCTGGCCTGATGGACTCTGATGGTGGGACAGTCACTCCAACCATAGGACCCTCATTTGCAAAACGGTGACACTGATACTAAACTCACTAGACTGTTGTGAGGATTAAGAACAATACCTAAATTGCTTTGCAGTCATAATATTCATCCTCCTCTCCTCTGAGACCTGAAGCTGATTTGTGAAGCAGCAAAACAACAACTTAGCTCAGAGGTGATTATGAAATTCAATTCTAGATATTTCAAAATAGGGCTAACATGAAACCTGAGGCTGAGTGTCGTCCTACACAATTCCTGGAATGTCTGATCACTCATATCAAATATTTCAAAACCGGGGACTCTTTTAGCCTGAACTGTAAATTCTCAAGTTCCACTGATGATAGTTCTATTGACACTGCAGTTGTTTGTGTTACCAATTAATTTTAAGTACCACCATTCACAGGGTTTCGTAGGTAGCCTTCCTCTAACTCCTGTTCTTGGGAAATTCCTATATCTTCAAGCTTGCTTTTAGGGCTTATTTCTCCAACAATGGCAGTGCTTAAACTAATGGTGGCTGGTTCTAGAAATCATTATTGTTCCTCTGAATTAGCAACTGCCTCCCAAATAACTTGCTAAAGAGGAACTGGCACTTTCCTTTCCTCTTTCCTTTCTCATCAAGAATGCTCCGAGTTCACAGCAACCACTAGAGCCTGTCAGCATGGCCCTCATGACTGCAAGTGAGCCCAGCTGAGGGGAGCATTTGCGGGAAGTTCTCAGGGCCTGCATGTTTGGTTTGCCTCTTCCTGTTGGCCTTGCAGCTTTAAATAATGTGGTTGCTTCACAACCACTTGTTTTTTGAGTAGGGAACAGGGCATATTTTTCTAGCAGATAAAATGACTTCCCACCATTCACCCTTTGTTATTTCCCCTTTCTGAAGGGCGGTCTGATGAATGCGGGCAATGTGTAATACATGTTTTCCTGTTTTCTGCTCTTTCTCCATTGGGCTTGTCAGTCAGTCATGGGCTTGGTTCTGGGGAGGATGTGGCATTCATGAGAAGGAGGCCAAAGAGAATTTGTGTGCATTATTCTTCTCAGAGAGCACACATTCTAGTTCTGTATGAGAATCAGGTGCCAGTGCCAGTTAACAATACCCAAATGCTGTATATCCAAGTTAGGCAATGGGAACCCAGTCATTAATAAAAGGGGAGTAACGGGAACCTAGTATCACATCACTATGTCCTATGATATCATATCATACAGCATGTATGATATGAGTTCAACTAGTGACTTGTGATGTGATGTGTTTGGTGAGACACTAATCAAGGACAAATTGACTATGGGAAGAATAACGTGTTTAGGGTCTGGACTGTTTTGGGCAAAAGCTTGTTGACTATTCATCATTCCTGATCCCGTATCCTACATCAAAAATTTCTCTCTATATCACTGCCTGCATCTTTTATGCTGAAGGCTGAGGATCCAGGCAGTTTCCTATATCAATGCAGCTTTACCTTCTATTGGAAAATTTGGACCCACTTTCTGCCTTTAGAGACTGTCTATTATCTAGTGGTTGCAGGGGAGGAGATTGACACTGGCCATCTGTCCCATGACCAGAGACATTGAGTGTAAGTAGTTGTCTGGGAAGCAACTGGGGATGTAAATTTTTCTTCAGTTCTGCATTCATAATGACAATTTTCCTCTTAAAAAATTTTATCAAAAAGAATTGCAACTTAGTTTTAATTTACTTATCCTAAGTGAATCAGATACAAGGTATGGACAGGTAATAGACTCAGGTCATGGGTATTTCTGTTTTGTGATACCTGAGTAATAAAACTTTTTTTATGCAGTAGGAGCTTAGAAATTTCCCTAATTCGATATGTCAAATGACAGCCTATGTATTTTGCAATCATAGTCATTATTTAATTTATTCTAAAACCTGTTTTTATAATAAATAATTTCTTACTGAATATGTAAATATTTTATTGTAAATTAACATCTATTTTGGGACACATCTATTTTGGGACAACTAGATACATAGTTGGGTAGTAAGGGGAATGACTAGGAGAAAGGTACTGACTGTAAAAACGGGGCGTATTGAGTGTATAATTTTGGTTTACTACATATTTTCCCCTAAAGCCTATCCCCTTGACATATCTTGAGCAAGATAAACATAAGGTGATAGTCAAATCAGGTCCTGGGCTCCGAGGCCCCGGATGGAGGATCATGAGTCGTCTAATTGACTGTGCAGCACACCAAGTCAGTTCTTGATCATTCCTAACTGCAGTAAACTATGAAAACCAATCCCCGAACCTCTTCAGCAGCACCAACTGCTCCCCCTTGTACTCTCTCTTGCGTAAAGGAGCCACATTGACAAAGTAGGATTATCTCCTCTTACTGTCCTCTCATTCTTTTCAGTTGGGTAGATCCCAGGACTTGACAATCATAGGTTCACAAGTCTGAAGTGAGGAGTCATTCTGTAGAGGCTCACATGATGTCAGGAGAAAGGGAAAGGTCTACAGGAAAAAGAGTAGGAGAGAAGGTAACACATGTCAGACCGTAGCTACTCCTAGATTAGATGCTCAATAACCACCAGAATTTCTCCAGCTCTTGCCTGAAGAGCCAAAGCTATGTACTGGGAGAGAATGAATCCTGTCATCTTGCACTGAGAATTTTACAAGAGCCACAGCAGGTAGTAGGAAGAAACTGTGTAAGAATTTATCTAAAACTGCAAGGAACATAGACTTCAGCAGAGACAATACTGATAGTGACTTTATTCCTCCAACTTGTATGACAACAGACCATCATGTATGGATGAGGTAGAAATGTGATGCTCTCTCAGAAGAACTCATCACGAGACAGGTAAAACAAACAAACAAACAAAAACAACATTTATTTAATAAACCAAAGCAATATTTTAGGCATGGCATGCATTTTTATGTGGTAAAGGGCATGCGGAAAGCTGATGAACAATTAAAGATGGGTCCTTGGCTTTAAGTTGCTTGTAGCCTAAGTGGGGATTTGAAACCTACATACAGAAAATAGCTTACGAAATAATAACAAGCAAAGGATTAATAAAGAAGCATTGTTAACACTTTGAATAACAGAAACAAAACAACGTTTTTAATTATTTTTTCCCACATCTCCCAAAATGGCAGATGACTCAGGAACAGGGGAATACAAGGGAAAAGAATATAAGGATGAATGAAAAGAAAGGCAAATTTTCTTTGAATAACAGAAACAAAACAACGTTTTTAATTATTTTTTCCCACATCTCCCAAAATGGCAAATGACTCAGGAACAGGGGAATACAAGGGAAAAGAATATAAGGATGAATGAAAAGAAAGGCAAATTTTCACTTTCTTCTATTACTCTCTTGAGCTGGAAATTTAACCATCTAAAGGAAAATTTCCAGAATTTTATTTATATATAAACTTATTCAAGGATGGATTAATATTCTACATATTATTCTTCAGTCTGCTCTTCCTTCTCATCAGCACATCGTGAGCATTTTCCTGTGACAAAAGATGTAAATGTAAGTAATTTTAATAGTTATATAATAGATAAATCAATTTCCAATTGTTAAAAATTAAGGTTATCTTCTATGTTTTACTATTGTAGATAATAGCACAATGGAAATTCTTATACATATAGCTTTTAAAATTTGCCTAATTATTTCTTGAGAATATAATTTGATAAATAGAACTAGTAAACCAACTTTATACATGTTCATAATACTTTTAAGATATGACAAAAACAGACAGAAGGATATACTGCCTTCTATAGAAGTGGAACAAATTCTCTCAGCAGCTGTATACGAGAGGTTTTTTACACAAACTCTTGTCAAAACTGAACACTATCTGTCTTTAGATCTTTTTCAGCTTGACAGGTGAAAAATTGTACCTTGTTTTAATTTGTGTTCATTTTATTACTAGTGAGATTGAACATTTTCTCATGCACTTAGAAGTCATTTATAATTACTCTTCTGTGAATTGCCTATTTATATCCTTTGCTCATTTTTCTCCTGGAGCATTTTTATTTATGGCAACTGTTTGTATATTAATGATATTAGCCCCTTTTACTTATGTTGCTAGTATTATTTTCCATTTTATTATTTGCTTTTTACTTATATATTGGTTTTTTTAAACACAGGACATTTTATATGCTTATTTGGTTGAATTTCTCAGTACTTTTATAATTTGTGGCTTCACATTATGAATTGAAAGTTCTTTTCTCCTGAAGTCAGGTTCTGTAATAATTTACTTCCTTGTATGCCCTAAAATTCCCCATGCATTTCTGGACTATGTTCACTGAATGAGAAAAGAGTCACCTGTAAAAATACACATATAGTTTAGCCCAGATGAATAGAACCCTTCCTTTTACTCTTTCTGATCAGAGCCCTTTTATTATATATATTTTTTGTAGTAACCCTCTAAGGTATGGTTTTAGGTAGGCTTATGAAATAAATCTCACTAAGAAACTTTGTATTGTTTGAAGAAAAGGGCTAGGTACAGGGTAGTTTTATTATTACAAGATGGACTGTTTTTGTGTGCGTGTGTGTGTGTATACCTGTGTAGGCACATACACACAGTTATACACATTCACACACAATTCAAACTTATATATAATTTTTTTCTCAATGTTACCACTAACATCTCTGGTTTTCTAGGAACATTGTAAGTTCATTTGTGGTAATCACCTTCATTGATTTCCCTATAATATGTAGACATTGAAGTTTACACAGATAGTCATTTGGATTATTTAATAAATCTTTATTATTGTAATTTTTAATAGCAAAGTAATTTACTAAGCCCCTTGCAGGTAAAAATAACAAAGAAATAGAATTGTCTGAAAGCAGAAGTAAAATGTATTAAAGAAGGAAGTGGCTAAAAGTTAAGAAGTTGCTTCAACAGTCAGGGAAAGGGGTGACGAGAACCTGAACCATACCAGTGGCCATGCCATGGGAAAGGGGAGAGAGTATACACATGAGCTATGCTGCAGAGAGTACTGTCGGGACCGCTAGGAAATCAGATCCAAGGCAAGAGGAGTCAGCCCATACATCAGGGAAAAGAAAAATCATGCTATTAACAAATAGTAAGGATCTTAAAAGGAAAGATTTAGTGAACGATGAGTTTGATTTTTTTGTTGTTTGTTTGTTTTTTTGTTTTTGATGAGTTTGATTTTTGACATATTTAGTTAAACGAGAACAATGTGCACTTGAGTAGTGGATGTTATGTGTCTGTCTGCCTGACTGTTATGTCTGCCTTTACCATTTAGCATCATACAAGGAGGACCAAATTCCTTACAATCCTGGAAATTGTGTACAATAGTAAAAAAAATTTCTTACAAGACCATTATCTATGGAAGTAGAATAGGAATTTGCAAAGAGGAAAAAGATACAATCACTTTCAGACTAAAGGCATAGCATGTGTAAAGACAAGGATGAATGAGATAGTATCACTATTTAAAGAGCTGCAAGTAGTTCAATATTTATGAAATGAAAAGTGGAGACTAAGAGAATTGTGAGGGATAAGCCTTGATTCTCCCTGCCTCCTTGCAAGAATCTGGAGGTCATGCATTTAAGAGGGCAGCACCACAAGATGGAAGAAGCCTGAATCTTGACATCAATCAGCATGGAGCTTAAGTAAAAACCTCTCAACCCTTAAGAGCAGCTTAACCATTTATTACGCGACACTACTGAAATTTGGAGTTGCTTTGTTTCAGCAACTAGAATTAAGTACCAAACATGAGCACCTACCCCATAGTTATTTTAAGTTTAAAACTGATAACATATGCTAAAAGCTTAGTATACCATCGAGCACCAGCACACAATAAGTTCTCAATAATTGGGTAACAGTTAACACTTATATCTCCCTCTCTGTGTGTGTGTGTGTGTGTGTGTGTGTGTGGATCATCAAGTCAACTCTTATTTTTAATGAAGAAAGTTGGTCCAGAGATGTTATAGAATTTCCTCAGTGTCATCCAGCTGGTTACCGAAGGAGCTTAGAATCGAATCCAGTTTTCCTGAAATGCTGTTCTCACTATATTGTATACTTCCTCTATTGAGCTGGACAATAAAGGATGTTGCAACAAAATAACCAGTGGGATTTTGCTCATTCTGAAGTCTGCTCAGTAATAACCCTTAAAGTTCATAAATTCTGAGGAAGAGGAAGGGGTGGCTTATAGAAAACCACAAACAGGAATTGAGCATGGAACTTTTCTTGCAGCTCAGCAGCCTTGTATATGCACCTGCAATGGGGCATCAAAGAGACAATTGTAAAACCACAAGAAAACTCTCTTTTTTTTCTGTTTTTTGAGAGTGTTAGCTTTTGCCTCGGGTTATGAAGAGTGAAATAGCTCCCAGGAGACACTTCTTGGCTAATGAAATTTTAGAACCCCAAATCAAAATTTGTCTCAGAAGGAGGGGCTGAGATAGTTTTGTCAGTGTCCCCAATGTAGCAGGAGACTTAGAAAGAAGGAAACAGAATTAAGAAACAACACCCCCCTCCGTTTACCATCAAGCCCCACTGGTTTCAAATCTACTGAGTGAGAAAGCAATTTAAGAAACGTCTCAGAAGGAGGGGCTGAGATAGTTTTGTCAGTGTCCCCAATGTAGCAGGAGACTTAGAAGGAAGGAAACAGAATTAAGAAACAACACCCCCCTCCGTTTACCATCAAGCCCCACTGGTTTCAAATCTACTGAGTGAGAAAGCAATTTAAGAAATGTTTGGTACATTGGGGAGATGTGAGGGAGTCAGAGCACCAGAGAAGTGAATCAGATAAACCACCTGGTGGGACCCACGTATAACTAGGTCATGATGCTTACGTGTCCAAATAGACACAGCTTCAAAGGCAAACACAGACACACTTTCCTGAGGTTTCAACCTCAAAGCCAGAATCCTAGAGGTGGAAAATCTATACCCTCTCCTCCATGCACAAACAAACAATTACATGTACGGTGATAAAGAAAGCAAGAGAAAACGAAAGACAATATGGACACAAGTTGAACCTGTTACGTGAAAGATAAGAAGAACCTCATGTTTGAGTAAATTGTGCTCCAAGTAAGAATGAATAGTGGGATTTTTTTTTTTTTGAGAGCAAAGAGAGGAAAAAAAGGGTGACATTTACATAACATTAATGCATTGTAATTATGGTTTTTCAGGAGTCAAAGTGGAAAAACGCATCCTGTACTGTTTTTTCCAAACTTTGCAGTGTGTTGGCTAATATTGGAGTGATGGATGGGATGTGTGGGAACAACATCTTTGAGGGAAATACAGCCATGATAGTGGGTTAGACCCCACCAAGAGAGAGAATTCCAATAGGGGTGTCTCAGCTTTAAACAATTTTCATGTGTAAATACTTAGTTTTACAAGAAAATCAGAAGTGGACTATCACCCTGTCCTATGTACCATGATGGTTTGAAGTTTGGATCAAATCAGTCAGGGTTCTCCAGAGACACAGAATCAATAGTATATGTTATAAATATATCAGAGAGATTTTATTAGGGGAATTAGCGCTTGTGATTACGAAGAAAAATCCTATGATAGGCCGTCTGTAAACTGGAAGCTGGTAGCACAGGTCAGTCCAAGTCCAAAGGCCTCAAAACCAGGGAAGCTGCTTGGTTTAAGTCCTGGAACCCAAAAGCTGAAGGTGTCGAGTTCTGATGTCCATGGACAGGAGAAAAGAGTGTCTACCAGCTCCAGCAGATCGAGAGAGAGAGCTTCACCTTTTTCCTCTGTCATTTGTTCTCTCCGGACCCTCAGCAGATTGGATGGTTCCCACCCACGTTGAGGGTGGGTCTTTCCCACCCAGTCCACTCAGACTGTCATACTAATCTCTGCTGGAAACACTCTCATGGACACACCTAAAAAGATAGCTTTACCAGGTTTCTCAGCATTCCTTCATCTGATCAAGTTGACACCTAGAATTAACCTTCAAATATAGTATATATAAAAATACCTTGGAATATCTAAAAACTATATAGATAAATGCATAATGCTAAACTCAGAATATCTAAAATAAAAGCTCAAACTATCTAAGTTATCTTTGTCATCTCAACTCCCTATCCTTATACTATTCTTCCTCTTTTCACATCTGTGTAATACATCATAGAGTTAGACCTATAATCCAAAACAAAGAAGGTGTGATTTTGCTGAGTTTGGTGCTGATCACAACCATGTCTGGAGAATGGAAGGAAGTGTCATTTTATAGTGCATTGCTACCGCTAGCAACCAGAATGGTGGAAAATGTAACCGTTCAGTCAGAATAAGAAACTATCTTCAATTATTTAAATGAAAGAGAATTTCAGGGGAGAAAGCTAGTGTTTAAGAAGAAGAATCCAGCAGTGGGTTAGGATCTGATTGAAATGACTTTAGTGGATGTTTCTCACTCAAATCCTGATTTTCTATTAAGTTTTTGCAATTTTTGAAAATTCTACCTCTTGTTGGCAGCTGAGATATCTATACAGAGGACTTTAGTTTAAAAGCTTGTTATTGGACTGATTTAAACTCATTACGAATCAAAATGCTGGTCCTTGGAGTAGACCACTTTATAAGAGTGAAGTGGGAAAAATGACAAATGCAGAGATGGGTATGTCAACATTCAAGTGCCAGGACCCCTACTACTGGGAGGCATCTCATGCCAGTTTCATGTCGACCCCCATTATAGTTCTGAGAAACAGATTTCCAAAAAATGACCAAAAGGCAGATTCCATTAAGAATACAACACCTAATAATGCAAGAGTTGCAAACCTTCATCATGTCATAAGCCCCAGGGCCTGGCCAGCGTCTAGATGGAAAAGTGTCATTGGCCTTAAACCATGCCAGTGTTTCTCCTTCCCAGTGCTAAGCCTGGAATGGGGTTTTGAACTGCTAGTTAGTGGATAGTACTGGTGCTATTAACTAAAGCCAGATTTATATAACTGCAGTAGTATAAAGATGCTGTCTACTAAAGCTTTGTACCATATTAGCTGTGTTCTATTTTATTTTGCTGGCCACAGATTGTGAACATGTTTGAGTATGACCAGAGAGCAAGGGAAATTTCAGATGGGAGAAAAGTGTCAAAAAAGAGTCAATACCTAAGTCCATGTTTTTGCAATCTGTAAAAACAATTTCTTTTGGAAAAAAGAAACAAATAACTAAACACCAGAATGTTCAAGTGGGTGATTCATATATTCCATAGAGTGAAACCATTAAATTCTGAACGCCTTTAGGCTGTGATTTTCTTGTCTTTCCCTTTAACTTAAAATAGATGGAGGAAAAAGACAGCAGAGAGAAGGGGGGGGGGAGGATTAAATGAATCAAGAGGGGGACTGTCAAAGCTGCTATAAAGTCTGTAGGAAGGCAATAGCGGTAAGGAAAAGTAAAAAGGCTACAGTCATAAAGATGATGGCATTTGTGAAGCAGTGGAAAGAAATGTCAGGAGGCTTGTTCTCTAAACCTGAATAATATAAGACCAAGGCATTTCACATGCTAGATTATTTTATTGGTTCAACTGATCCAGCTTGTACTAAATTTTGCATGTGCAAATAATTGGGTGCTTCATTAGAAAGGCCTTAAAAGCTTAGGTAATCCATTCATTTCATTACACCATATCAGCATCAAGAAGTATATTATTATTATTATTGCTTTATATTGGGCTAGGTATGTTTCCCAAGATTAGCTTCAAAGTTTATCACAATTTGATAATTTTCTGAGACAGTGGTTTCCTGACCTAGCTGTGCTTTTGCATTGCTTAGGATTTTTTTTTATATAAATTCCCAGGGGCTACCCAAATTCTATGGCACTCAGAATTCAGAATGTTAGAGGCGAAATATCAGGGAATCTATGACATGGAGATCTGCTACCTTCGGGAATCAACATACTGAAGCAATATGAAGGAAATTAATCTATTAATCAACAATTTGCCAACACTTTAAAAAGACAAAAGTTGCATTTAAATATTAACCACTTCAATATTTAAGGATTAAAAAAAATAAGCACACAAAAGAATAATTATTTTGTTTTTTTTTAATTTTTAAATTGAATTTTTGGCTTTCTTATTGAATTTTAAGAATTCTTTATGTGGTCTGAGTACTAGTTGTTTATCAGATAGGTGTTTAACAATTTTTCTGTCATAATCTGTGGCTTCTCTTTCCATTTTTTAAATAGTGTCTTTTGACAATCCATAATTATTAATTTCTTTTTTTTTCAGTCAGCTACTTTATAGTAGTAGAAGTTTCATTTACATATAAGAAATTGAACAGTTTGCTATTCAACAGTTTGCTATGAATTTGAAAAAGCTAGATAATTATCTTTTTTGTAAAAATGCAACTTTAAACTATTACAAAAATCTAACATATTAGCATTATCACTCTGTATGGATTTGTGGGTTTTATCAAAACTCAGATTAATCTGGTCACAAAGCAGTAATGAACATTACCCAAATGTATCATAATGATTTATTGGTAAAACTAAAAATGTCAGTTTTCTTTCTTATTACAGGATGTTCATTTATGATTGCAGTTTGGTTGAGCCTTTACACATCACAGAGCCATGGGTTTTTGTCTAAATCTAGATTGGTATTGATCTTCCTGAAGTGATCTTAAACACACGTTAAAGTCATTTATTTCAATGAAATCTAATTTTTCAAACTATTATTCAAGATTCTGTTTATAATAGAAGTGAAAAGGAAAAAAAAAAGCCAGCTATATATTTAATAAGAAATGTATAATATCTGTATGAAAAAAACATTTAATATTTTGATAGAGAAAAAAGTAAACTTAAAGAAATAGACATTTAATGTTGGATAATACCACTTTATTGATGCTAAACTTCTTGATGCTTAAGTTCACAGGAAAAATAAATAACCAAGACTACCCAGGAATATGTTGAATAGGTGAAATGATAATTTTGAGACTTATTATATATTAAAATATACTATAAATAAATATTGCTATTCAAAACACTGTGGTATCAGGATGGCAAAAGCTAAATTCGTTAGTGTAATGGAATAGATGACCTCCCAGATAAACACTTACATAAAAATTTGGTATATAATAAAGATGATATTTCCAATTACTAACGAAAAAGACTTTAATAAATGGTTTTAAAAGTACTGGATAGCCATATTTATTTTCTACCCATAAGCAAATAAATTTCATAGATTTTAGGTAAAAATATAAGACCCCAAAATGTAAGTCCATACAAGTCCAGAATAAAGAGTGAATTCTTTTGTAATCTACAAGTGTGGAAAGCCTTTTCTCACTATGACCCAAAACCCAGAAGCAATATAAAATAATTTAGTACAAAAGAGTAATAAGAAAGAACATGATAGAAACCATCATGAGCAAAGTCATACACAAATGACAAATCAGAAAATAATTCTATATTACATTAAAGAAAATAACCCTGAAATATAAAATGTTCTAAAATAATAGAGATGACAAGACCCAAAAACCTGATAGGAAAAAAACAACAACAGCAACAGCAAAAACAAAAACAAACAAACAAAAACAGGCAAAAGGTTTAAACATGGAGTTTGCAGGAAAAAAAAGTGGACCTTTAATATGTAAAAGTATATTTCTTTATTTTACTGAAATAAGAGAAATGCCGAAAACTACTTGGAAATACCATTCCTCACCCTCACCCACCCTCCATCCCATTCTTCACTCCTGAAATAAAATACACTGCATTGGGAAGGCTGTTATGAAACAGGCACTCTCATACATTGCTGAAGCAAGTGAAGAATCGTACCAATATTATGAAGGGGAATTTCACAATATAAAACAAAATTACACATGTACTTTTCCTTTTAATCAGAAATCCCATTTTTGAGAATTTATCCTGAAGATGTACCTCAATGAACGTGAAAGAACACAGGCACAAATGTATTCTCTGTCCAGCGGTAGGGAGTGTTTAAATGAATTTTTGGATACTGTTGCACAATAGAGTACCAGAAGACCTTAAAACATAATGAGGATTACTTCCATGTGCTCATTGGGAGTCATCTTCAGTATATATCAGTAAGGGAACAAATCAAAGCACAGAAGAGCATTGACACAATGCTTTCATTCACGTAAGCCAGTGGTTTTCAAATGAGAATGACTTTTTATCTCCCACCCCGTCAGGGATATTTGGCAATGTTTGGAGACATCACTGGTTGGCATAACTGGAAAGGTTCTACTGGTATCTAGTGGGTAGAGGCCAGGAATGCTCAGAACAACCTGCCATAATAAAGAATTAGCAATTAAAATATCTAGCAATCAGATTTTGGTTTCTTCACTAAAAGGAATCATGAACCTTTGGAGATATGGCTGATACTAGATCTAGGATAGGGAAAATATAAATTGATTCTGGAATATCTTCTTCTGCCAGAAAGCAAAGATGAAGCTAGAGTCTAGAGTGGGCAGCTCAAGAGGAATGAGAAGCCAGCTTGCAGGGGCTTTCATTGGCCAATATGGGCAAATGTGAACATATAAAGTTGTGTGGAAAGAATGACAATAATTGATAGTGCGACACTAACTATGTATGACACTTATTTACTGACAAGTCAGAGATTGAGATGAGAGAAAGTGAGCAAGTGAACACACAAAATCTCTGGTGTCTTCCAAAGGCCTCATTTCTGAATATCACATTGTGAGGTAGAGCTTCAACATACAAATTTTGGGGCAACACAAACATTTAGTTCATAAGAGTTGATAAGGTAAGGTTTTCTTTGCAGAAGGACACCAGTTAACACATGTTGGAAAAATAATAGGGTTAAAAGAATACCTTTCAGCATACTCCAGAGAAATAATTAATTCAGGCAAGAAACATCAGCAGATGCTAAAATGATTAGGTGAAAACTTGTGGGAAATAGGAAATCTGCAAAGAGTCAAAGCACTACCCCATCAATTATTTATTAATTGCAAAATAAAATGATATCTTTAGGGTAGAGAGATCTGGTGATTTTCTCTTAACTAACTGATCAAACTTAATATCGCTAATAATTGGCAATTTGACATATGCATCTTGATGTGATGCGATATATTGTTCACAGTATTACTTCTAAAGTATTTGTTTCCAAAAATTTTTAATCTGAATTTAATCAAGCCTTTAAACCTAAATTCAATTTTAAAGAAATAAAGATGATATAAAACCAAGTTAGCAATGCAATGACCAAACAATCAGATAACTCCGAACTGTTTGTAAGATAATTTACCTACTGTCTTGATAAGGAAAAAAGATTGTATACTGGGCTTAAAAAGAAAAGTCATTATCATATTTTGGGGACAAATGGGAAAATTTAAATATGAACAAACTATTATATCATTTGGAAATGGTCTTGATTTATTTAAATGTGACATTGCTGTTGAAAATATGTAAAACAATGTCCTTAATTTTAGAAAATGCACACTGAAATATTTAAGAGATGAACTATCATAGTGTCTGCAATTTCTATCAAGCGGTTCAGTCTATAAACACATACACATACATGGTAAAGCAAATAGGGTAAAATGTTAATTTTATCTAGTTTTTAAGTTAACTATATTATTTAAAGTTTTCTATACTTTTGAAAATTTTATAATAAAAATAGAATACCAGGGAGATGATAAAATAATGAAGGGGACTTCTGGTCATGACAGAGCAGTGCACACAAGCGTGATCTTTGTACCACTCAACTCCAAGCTCGTGGGAATCGTGTCTCTGTGTGTTTATAAGATACATAATGACAAAATCTCTGTTCAGGTAATAACAGTAAACCCCAAATTGTGAGAAAGAGCAAAATCTGGTACCAAAAATAAGGTGGAGGCAATTATTAGTAGCGTGGTTCAAGATTTCTATGACCATGTGTCCTGCACATGGGGATACAATCTGCATGTCAGAGTTGAGAGCTGGATTTAGTCCTAGTTGGTGAATTCTTGTTGAAATAATATTTACAACTGTCACCAGTATGGTCAGTAAAGCACCCCTTGTCTGTGGCCTAGGAAGAAAGAGATGCATCTAAAAACAAACAAACAACAAACAGAAATAACAACAAAAAAGTGAATAAAAAAGAACCAGAAATAACAAAAACACGGAAAGCAGCGCTACCAGTTCAGGAGGAGAGGTCAAAACAAATATAAATACAAACATAAAACTTATTCTGGGCCTGAACAGACCAGAAGACCAAGGTAGCAGTTCTAAATAAAAGCTCAAAACACTTTATAAGAGACTCAACATATAGAACTCATATTAGAGGACACATTAAAGATGCTGCAGTCCAGAAAGGAAGAATTATTGTCTTTTCAAAGGAGAGGAGTTTATTGAGGAAATGGAAATATATAAGAATGAAATAATTGCAGCTATCAGAAATTAATATCATATTTATTAAAATAAAAATTAGGAGAAGTACCTAATAGAATGGTACAGCTGAAGAGAGAATTAGTAAATTAAATAGAATTGAATAAAAATTGTTAAAAATTTTAAGAGGCAGGGAAGAAGGTAGAACATAAAGTTCCAATATGTGTCTTATAAGAGAGAGAAAGAAAGAAAGAAAGAGAGGGACAGGAGTGTAATAGTGAGGGAGAGAAAATAATAAAGAAATAATAACTGGATATGAGTAACTATGGGAATATTTAACAAAAAATGCAAAAAATAAAAAGCAGAATAAATTTAAAAATTAGTATAATCTGATAATAAAGAAGGTATTGAATTTTATTAAACATATTTTCTTTGTTGATTTGGATGATTAAATGGCTTTTCCCCAATGTGTTAAAGTAATGGATAAAATTCATGTATTTTCTGCATTAATAATTTCTTATAGTCTTGAAACAACTTATGTTGTCATTATATATCTTTTATACATGATAGTTTTAAATTGCTTACATTTTATTTTGGATTTTCTAGTTTTTTATACCTAAATTAAAATAACTTATATTTTTCCATTTTTAACACTTTTATTTTCTAGCTTAAATGTCAAACTCGTACATGTATCATAAAATTGACAGTTTTTAATTTTTTCTTTTCTCTAGAAAATCTGTAAGAAATAGGGAATATTTATTTCTTAGAGGTTTGGGAAGAAAACCCCTTAGAAATTTCTGGGCTAGCCTGATGCCTCTTTAGAGAAAATAAAATGTAAACTTTTGATTCAGTTATTCTAATGGTTATTAATTGATTTGTATAAAGATACAGGTTTTTCCTTGACATTTATAATAAAATTCTGTTTTCCATGTTAAATGTTGCTCATGTAACTCTTCCATTTTCTTAACTGTTATTCCCAGTGGTTTGTATTTTACTAATGTTTTAAAATCATCAGTTTTAAATTTTGTTGATTACATTCATTTTTTATTTGCTTTTCATTATATTAACTTATGAGGCTGATTTTTAAATTTATTTTCCCATACTTTCAAATTCTTGAGTATAATTTCAATAGTTTCTGAGATTGAATGCTTTATTAACTCGATACAATTTACTAACAAAAATCTTATATCAACTATTAAACTTATTGTCAAAATTTAGAAGATGTTGAAGTCAGAGAAATAAAAAGGCTGCCTGCCATCCCTCCATTATTTCACATTTAGAAGAGATCTCAAACAATATAATAGAACGAGACAGAGAAATGGGAGATGTGAAAATTGGAAAGAAAGGGAAAAGCTTTTTGTTTCTTTTTTAAATTTTTATTTCTTTTCTTTTCTTTTGATTTTTTCTTTTCTCAATATTTGTACATGATATGAGTATCTACAAATATCTGTAGACACACATTGAATCAACAAATTGAATAAAAGAGGTGATAAATGTCAATAGCATTTTTCTTTTAAAGCAACAGCTGATAAAAAATACAATGAACACTAAAAACTATTCACAAAGCACTAAAATTTTTAAAAGCTTAAACAAGGTCATCTGAAACTTCAGTAGAAAACATTAAAACTGTGTAAAATAGATATTTAGCTGGAAAAGTGGAAAAAAAAGTCCATGCTCTTAAATGCCATAACGATATTGTAAATGTATTAATATTCCTCCAATTATTCTATAAATTCAATTCAATACTAATAAAAATCCCATTTGATATTTTGAGGAATTCAATACCTTTATTCAAGATTTCATATGACAGAGCTAAAACTCAGAAGACACGAGTAAACATTTGACAAGAAGCATAAACCATATAAATGGGATACATAATCTCCTACATAACAAGATACGTTACAGTGCTATAACACTGAAATAGTGGTGATGCTAGAACAGATGAACACTCTAATGGAACAGAAAAGAGAGCTTAAAGGCAGATCCCTGTATACACGGAAACTTGTATTAAATTTTATCATGTATTATACATATATAAAGAGATATACGTTGTAAGTATACACAGTGATGAATTATTACAAAGTAAACACACCAATAAAAACATTACTTGGGTCAAGCAATTTGAGTTTATATTTGAGATTATTGTCCTTCTGCCTGAAGGACACGTATTAGTATTCTTTTTAGTGTGTGTGTGCTGCTTACACACATTTTGGTTTTAACATGTCCTTGTACTCCTTTATGTTTAAGGATATTGTCATCGAATACAGAATTATAGTATGGCAGTCATTTTCTCCCTGCACTTTAAGAATATAGCTTAGTTGTTATTTCGCTCCCATTATTTGTGGTTTGAAGTTAGCTGTACGTTTTATTATTTCTCCTTTCAAGATACTCTGGATGCTTTCCAAACTCTCTTTTTGTTTTTGCATGTCAGCAATTTTTCTATGATGGGTCAAATTCAGTTTTCTTTTTTGTTATTCTTCTTGGGGTTTGTAGTGCATCTTGAATTTGTGGCATGGTATTTTAATGAGGTTTGGGAATTCTCAGATAATAGTTCTTCACATATTTCTTATGACCCATTCTTTTTCTCTTTTCCTCCTGATACTCTAATTACCTGTTTCTCAGACCCATTCATTGTGCCACATTTGTCTCTTACATTCTCTTCTACGCTGTATTTTGTCTCTTGAACTTTATTATTTATATATTCTTTTGATCCACCTTCCAGATTACTAATTCTCTTGTGAGCTTGGACTGTGTTTTTTAAAACCCATCCAATGAGGGTTTTTTTTTTTTTAATTGAAACGTACTTGATTATTCATACTTGTGGAGTATGGAGTTGACTATCAGTATTTGTGTACAATATGTGATGATGAAATCAGGACAATTAGCATATTTGTCCTTACAAAACAGACCTTTTCTTTGTGTCCATTAACCAATTTCTCCTTAACCCCCTTTTCCTCTCCCTTTCTCCCGTCTAGTAACCACAGTTCTATTCTCTCCTTCTGAAAGTTCAATGTATTATTGTGTTTGCTGTTTGTTTCTTTGTTTTTTAGGATTTTTTTTATTTCAGTTATTGTATTTTTAGTTCTAGAATTGTAATTCTTAACAAAATTTTATTTATATGGTAAAACTCTTAATCTTGCCATGTATTTTCTTGAATGTATAGGCATAGATATTTTCTTTCTTATTTCATTTTATTTTTCTTCTTATATTTCTTTGGAAATTAATAGAAGTTGTACTTCAACAAAATAAAGAATTAAACCAAGTGACAAAGATATTCATTAGATCCAAGAAGTGAGGAATGCAACACATGAGAGGGACAAAGGGAAGTCCCAGGAAGACAGCCATACCACTTACTCATAGGGTAACAGGTTAAGTAGCAGGTTAAATAGAACAGGTGATTTGTGGGCTGACTGTGGGTATTCAGAGGGAAAACATTTAATTAATTGGTAGATTTGTTATTGACTTTGAGGACTCGGAATCATTCCTGAGAAGTTATTTTTGACTTTTTCAAGATCTTTAAATATTTAGGAAAATTGTCAGTAGTAAGTCAGAAAACAAAGCAAATAAAATTTGAGGCAGATATTTGCTCTAGGTGAAATAAAATGTTGGCAAAAACAAATGCAATTATAGTATGTTACTGGACTCAGCTGTGATGGCAAATATTCATTTAAAATTTATAATATGACTATATTGGGAAGATTAGGAAAAAAGAAAAATAGGAGTGTTTATATAAAGGCCATCAAACTGACTTCTTTCTACACATCAGGTCATCAAATGTCTAACACTGACAAATCATGAAATAGCAGTTTAGTCACATTATTTAGATATATGAAGATAAAAAACATACAAAGGAAGAGTTTAAAGAGTTAAAAAGTATTGCCTCTGTGGAATAGAACTAGGAGGTGGGGTGTGTTAGGCATGGACTGTTTCTTTCTACCTTTTAATATGATGGGACATAATAATCAACTACATTGTATATTGACAAAATAAAAATAATAAATAAAAAAAATAAAAATAAAACAATGTGCATTTATTACTTTCATAATAATTAAAATTATTAATAATTGTGACTCTGCACCTTACTAACTATGTATACTGAGGAAAATTATTCTAATTCCTTTAGTTTACCCATTTTAAACATCAGTGTTTACCAATGTTTAAAAGACTTTAATAATAATTAATTTATTATAACATTTATAATATATAAATATTTATTATATGTATTTATAATATTTGTTATACTTCACATATAAAATTTATCATATATAATATATTTATTTATGGTATTTATTATATGTCTATAATATTTGTTATATTTCATAGATAATATATGATAACTTCAATTATATCTACCCTTAGGTATTAATTATATAACATTTATAACATTCTTAGCTATATATTTAGTACTTATTTATATTTCCACCTGTATTAATTTTATGTAAAGAATTCTAAGGAATCATGTGAAAAATGCTGATAGTGAAAAACACTAGGTAGAGAATTTTTCATAACATTTTTTTCTCTCCAATATCATAGTCACAAACATTTTCCTATTATAGAGAAAATAATCTCAAATGATTAGCTATAGCCCAAATGGAAAAGTAATAATTTGTCCAAGATTGTTTTATTTGGATACAATAAAATAACTCTTCCTTAGATATACAACTTTTGTTAATTCAGTCAGGTGTCTCCCTAAATAAAAGTGGATGATTGATTCTTGATTTTTATTTCCAGGGGCCATGTTTGCAAACTTTTAAGTTCACTTGCAAGGGAAATAAGCTTAGTGTTCAATGTTTACTTCTCATCATATACTACTTTGTGTGGTTTAGTTCTCCCTAGTTGTTATGAAAGAATAGAAAAGTTTTGAAAGATATGAAGGAAAGGTGGTATGGAAATTATGGAATGGCTGTCTCAGTATGCAATCCAACTTCCTCCAAAGATGGGGCAGGAAAGATAAATCATAACATTTGCCAGACTATCTGTGATAATTCTATCTGTCAGAATTCCAGATGTAAATTTTGTTTCTGTCAATCATATACTTATTTGAGACGTGGATTTGGAACTGAGTCACTTGGGAAGAGAGACAAGAAGTGAGCCATGACTTTACTGGTCTGGCTCATGGCCCAGAGCCAGTGGCTGGAGCAGTGCCTTCCTGATTTGGTAAATGGCTTTCCAGCTTGGTTATGTTGTGATAATTTGTTAGCTGTTCCCTTAGCCTCCCAATCCTGCAGCCTTCTGATCATAACAAAGGTATAAACAAATTTGGAGGCTTATTCTACAATGAGGATTTGAGTTTTTCCTGGATGCCCAGCCTATGGTCTATTTCTTCACCCTCCTCACAATTTTGTAAACCCGTTTAATACCCAGTAGCAAACTTCTTTCTTGCTAAACCATCTAAACTGGCTGCTATTGTCTGTAATTAAACCCTGACTGATACAGAAAGGCAATTGTAGGATACAAGTGTGAAGAAACTTATGAAGGGAGTCAATTGGCAGCTAAATATGAATAGAAAAACAGATGTGTTCACACCTGAGCCTTGCTCTCTTAAAGATGAGAAAATTGCCTAATAAGAATGAATATCTATAGCTCTGAGGGTAGATGGGTGCACCTGATCTTATCTAGCTTTTAAAAAATGCCAGAGTATCATATTTATTATGCAATGGCACTATAGCAGTGCTAAAAGAATATGATAAATGTTAACATTGCCTGATTAGGCACTCATCAAGATATTCCCAACTCACAGGAAAGCAATGGTCAGTCAAATAAGAAAATTTTAAAACAGAATATTTTATTGCAGTCGAATTTTTTCAGAACAGTAAAAAATTAAACCAAAGTAAATTTTCAAGTGGATCATCTCTCAACTACTCAGGAAAAAGGATTAACTGATGTTGAGTCCATTAAGTCATGTTCAATTGCAACAGCAAAAGAAATGTATCCATAGAAAATAAACTTGCTTAAGACATTAGCATTTTGGTGAGAATAGTTGCTCAAGGAGTTGAAAATATTTGGAGTGATATCAATAGTCAACAAAACAAAATAAGATGAAAATTTGAGTGATTTTCTTTGGTTCTTTAGGAGTTGACAGGTGTTACTGGTACTACTCAGTTTTTTATTTGAGAAATCAATGCCAAATTTGAAATGATGAGACAGCTGGTCTCTATAAATAATCCATATGAAATTTTACAAGCGAGATTATTTCTAAAGAATTTGAGAAAACAGTAATTCAGTAAAACCTGAAGTAGAATCTGCTAAGATGTTACAACTGATGGTGGCAAAAGTATGTGTGGAGCAGGAAAAGAAATAGTTGGAAAAATTAACAAAGCTTGTGAAAATATAAGATGTTTAAAGACTATGGTTTTTTTATTGTATCATTCATCAGCAGATACTTTGCTGAAACTTTTAAAATTTATTATGTATTGTCAAATTAATATTTTCAATGATGAATTTCATTGACTTTGTATATCCTTAACCATCATTAGTTTTAAATAATGTGAATTATCTAAATTAGTTTAAAAGTTAGTGAATTTTTGTTAGAAATAGAAGCTAAATATCCTGACTTGCTATATTACCCAGCAGGTCTATGGCTTAAAGGTGGTAACATTCTATTGTAGTTGTTTGAGCTCAGGACTGAGAGTGAATTTTTCTGATTGAGAAAAACCAACTTTAAGCACTGTTATTAAACAATGTATGGCTTTAGAGATTAGTTTTTTTTGCTGAACAGTTCATAATGTTTTTTAAAAAAATAATCGTAAATTTATAAGGCAAAATAGCACTTATCTGTGAAATGTATACTGTGGTAAAGTAATTTTAACAGCTACTGTTGCATGAATAACAGGTAATGTCAAGCTGATTTATACATTTTCTATACTGTTAAAAGTTAAAATGAGAGGTGAGAAGTCTAATTACATCTAAATTTGCAGCAGATACATTTTCTAAGCTCAAACTACTAGCAGCTTCTTTTAGACAACAATGCAAGTGCAAATAAATATTTCATATTAAAAACTTCATTTAATGGTACAATTGAGGAGCTTCTTATAATCTTCAATTGGAAATGATTAGTTTGCAATGTAATGACATCCTTAAAGCCAAATATCAAGAGAAAAATCTAACAGTATTCTATAACTTTCGTCTAAATGATATATAGTCTTAATTAAAGTTATATGCTTATGAATTGATATCAGTATTTAGCAGTACCTATCTATGTTAAAAGCCATTTTCAAATTTGCAGTATGTAAAATCTTATTACAGATCACATTACATACAAACACTTGTAACTGGTTTTGATTGCAGGGAATATTAACTTTGAGCTCCATATAAGTAAAATGTTATCTTTCTTGACAAAGAATTCTATTCTCATTAGTAGACCTGTATTATAAAAAATAGACTAAATTATTATGATTTTGGATTTTGTCAAAATTTGAGAGAAATTTGTTTTCTCTCTTACTATGTACTGTGTGCATAATGACCTTTTTTTTTTTTTTTGCCTCTTGGTCTAAAAAGCCTGAAATATTTAATATCTTGCTTTTTGCAAAGAATTTTGCTGACCTTGCTCCAGTTGATTTTTTTTTTTTTTAATACCTGATTTAAACTGTATATGACTATCTTGATTCATATGG
The DNA here is from genome assembly GCF_000696425.1 of Galeopterus variegatus. NCBI lineage: Eukaryota > Metazoa > Chordata > Mammalia > Dermoptera > Cynocephalidae > Galeopterus > Galeopterus variegatus. The sequence continues at coordinate 31,657 of NW_007726778.1, read as the reverse complement.
ACTGCAGTGTATCTTAGGGGAAGGAGTCTTCCAAAATACAGATTGAGGGTGTTTCTAGAAGCTGAAAAGTCTTCTGTGTAGGCAAATGAAAATGGACACTTCCCCAATCATACCTGAAATTCACCTTATTTCCAGCAGTCCACAATGTAATTATTTCACTTCCAAATAAGCCCTGTCAGAAAACACAGGCCAGATTTAGAACAACCCCCTAACACTGAGAAGTGGCAGAAAAAGGGAAGTATATATAAAAGAGTTCCTTGAAACTTCACACTATAGGCGCTGATGACGATGTGCAGCTCTGCTCTAAGTAGATGTCAAGGTGTTTGCAGTAGACCTGAAACTTCCCTGCTATATCCCCTCAGGCATTACAACTGTAGTGCTAAACTGCCCTGATGTCCAACTATCTGAGGGTTTTGTCAGACAGAGCCTGCTCTCTCCAGGACCCTGGAAGCTTTAAGTGCCAGGGAATTAATGCTTTTGGGGATCAACCTTCAGCCAATAATCCCTCCAATGGGATGACTTTGAGACACTGTGCCACACTGACTTTCAGTTTAGTATCAGTAAGGGCTAAGATCCAGTGAATTGACGTGATGATGTACACTTTAAAGGCTGCATTCCCTTCTCTGTCTCACTTCTCAGCTCCTCTACTGGTGCCTGTTTCGATCACTTTCCAAATAACCTCTTGCCCTGGCACCCTTTGCTCAGGGTCTGTGACTCATCACACTGACCACGATCACATAGAATCCCGGCATTTACTTTTTTTTTTGCAAAATATCTATTTGCTACCAAAGCATTAAAAATAGGGGTGCCAGTTGTATAATCTTTTTGCCCAGAAATTCACACTTAACATGTTTTCAATAAAAATTAAAGCCAATGTACACTTACATAGTTACATAGTTATAAGATTTAAACAGTGTAAGGGTAAAAATACAAAAACTGAGAATCTACACCTTCCATCCCCTTTCTACAGTTAACTACTATTAATTCATAATCACCTACGTACATATATATATGATCTCTTTATATATAATCTATATTTATGTATAAGGATATAAGGAGATTATTTATATATATACACATACATATATATTATATATATACATATATATATATATAGAGAGAGAGAGAGAGAGAGAGAGAGAGAATCAGTTTTTGTTGAAAAGCTGGCTACTAAATATAGTTAAATAATAACTTTCTTTAAAACTTGCCCCAAAGATTGTCTATCTTTAAATATCTTTTAGCTATCTTCTAGTATGGTGATCTGCAATTTTACAGGTATGTTGAAATAATGAAGTGATGATATTGTCCTGGTCACTAAATATGCCATGGATTAACTCAGCTAACTTGTCTGTAAGGACACACATAAAGTCTTTACTAATTGAGAATAGTGACTAGTATTGAAACTCTCATCTTAAATCTCAGGAAGATATTTTCATTCCCAAGGTGGCCAACATTTTTACAAATTAGTCTATTAAAACTGATACATTTGAATGTATCAATCAGTATTTTGTATAGCTTTTGGGCCCTGCTTATAAGAGCTTTTCAAGTCTGACATTATTGTAAAAAAAAAAAAAGTCTCCGATGCTCTTAAGATTTTCTTTCTTGGTATCTAAATCTTTGATTTTGCTGACACTTATTTTATGGAAGGAATGAAGTAGAGGACTGATGTAGTTTTCTGTTTCTGGGTTCTGCAGCTTTTCAGGTGGACCACAGATTAATAGGAAGAAGCAGCACATAAACAGAGTATCCCACACAATATTTTCAGAAGAGAGGTAGCGACCCCGGGACAACAGGAGACACAGCACTGATCACAGGAGTGCCCTGGGCCTTCAGAGTCTTGAGCGATGGCAGGGAGCTGGCGGGATTTATTCCTCACCGTGGCAGGGCCTGCTGAATCCAAAGTGCTTAGATAGTGCCATGCTGCAGCCCTTTCTGACATGCTGCTTATGATCCCTTTGGGGAAATGCATATATATACACACACACACATACACACACGACTAGGCATTTCCACTGATGGAAATACGTATATAGAAACATCCAATTCCCCTGTATAAGCTTCATGCTAGCAGGTCCAGATTATCACCTGGGGGAGAAGAGTGAGGTCTGTGTCCAGGTGCTGCTGAACGAACATCGCAGTTACCCACTTGTCTCAACAAAATATACTGACTGCAACTTCCCCCTCAATTATTCGAAACACCTCCTGCATCAAAGACAAAATTCCCATGGGTATTTAAATCAATTTCTGGACTCTATTCTGTTTCATTTATTTTTCTGTCTAGTCCTGTATTGGTACCTACCTACTTTAACTATAGTTATTATTTTTATGTTTTTCTCTCTGATGGGCTATTTTTCTTCCCTAGTCTTTCTTTACTAGGTATCTTGTTCATATGGTTGCATTTTTTTTTTTTTTTCTAAATAAACTAGTTTGGTTTGTCCTTGGTCAAGACTGATTCATTAGAAGCAGAAGTGACTTGAGGAACTCAGAGTAAGAAAATGATACATTGCTCTGTGTCCTCAGTTTTCTTTTTAATAATGAGGGGTCTTTAAAAAGCCCATGGAAAGTTTCATGTTACCTTTAATTCTATTTTTCTACAAACTTTTTGAAGTATCCTCTTGTATATATGTATTACGCATGTATATATGTGTATAAATATATGTATGTATGCATATATGTATATGTCTATGTGTAAAATCTCATTAATTATTTTTTATAAGTATTGAGAGACCAATAGTAATTTTGGCAAAAACTTAGAGAGTACGATGTAAAAATCAGAAAACCGTCTGCAGGTGAGGAACCACAGGTGTAATTCAAAAACAGCCGGGGCCGGCCCGGTGGCGCACTGCTACAGTGTGCCACTTGGGAGTGTAGTGGCGCTCCCGCCGAGGGTTCGGATCCCACATACAGACCGGTTCCCGCTCACTGGCTGAGCGAGGTGCGGGTGCGACACCGATGGTCGCGATCCCGGTGCCGGTCCCGGTCCGGTATGGGTGCGACACTGAGGGTTGCGATCCGTTGCCGGACATGAAAAAAGACAAAAAAAAAAAAGGCAAAAACAGCCAATGTTTTGCTTTTTAGAACTTCAACTACTGTTAAGGAGAAGGCCGCACTCAGGCTCCAAATTCAGCTGGGTGTAGGTGGGCAGATTGGGGTAGAGACTTGGGAGATCTGAATTACTCTGTATAATTATGGATGACATTATGGGGACCTGGGAGAAAGGGAACAGCAAGGTGGCCACTAGGGCAGAGAGGGGAGACTTGAAGTTCTTTAGAGATAGAGAAGCCCAAAAAGAGACTTTAGTAGATAAAATGACTAAATTTAAATTATTAAACCATCTATATTAACTTATTACATTATTCCCGTCTGCCATGGGGTGTGCTAGCACCTCTCTCCCATTTTGTCACTCTTACATTAGCTTTATTAGAGGCTACATTGCTCATTTTTTTTTTTTTTTTGGTAAAAGTGGATTGGTTTGGACAAACTTGAAGTGAGAAGCTGAGTTCTACATCTGTAATGATACAATGCAAGACCAGATTATGTGGAGAAACTGATGAGGACAGAGGAAATTCTGAAAGTGGAAAGTCCTTGAGAATTAGCAAAAATCAACCCTGGAAGAACTTCACATTTTGGGGGCCATGGAATTGGTGGCATTGAAGCTGAGAATGCCAAGGGGTGAAGCTGGACCTAATTTTATCTGGATAATGTAAAGTGAAACTAAACTAAATATAACTCGCTGTAAAACTGGAATTGGAAGATAGCAAGACACAGAGAAGGGTGGAGTGATCTAGCAGTCCAGGATGTGTTGTGGGGTCCAGATAGAGGGAGAGGGGCTGGAGCTTCACCTTTTACTTTTTGTGTCCTCCCCAACCCTCTTAAGAGTCATTTGTGACTGTCCCATGGCTCTGGGCTGCAGGCCTGGATTTCTGGGCCAGAGCACACAGGCGCAGTGGCCTGTGCTCAGTGCTGTCTGAAGCAGCAATGCCCTGCTAAGATGGAGACAGATCTGTACATCCTGAATAGTCACAGGGCCCATGGATGAGCTCAAGCTCAACTTCATGGGTCAGTCTATTGACACTATTCTTCCTGTTTGTTATGGGGATCTTCCTTCTTTTTCTATACTCCCTCTAGATGGATTAATTTGTGGACAAATAGAGACAGAAATAAGGTAAGGGAACCCTAGATCCAATCCCCAATATAGATGGACTCCTGTTTTTCCTATTGTCTCCCTAGTTCACTAAATCAACTGTGTTTACACAAGCAGATATCTGCAATGGGCCCTTCAGGAATGATGAGAACATTCTCCTTCTAGGGGGACAAGGTGAACAGGACCGAGGTTTTCTATCCAAAGCTCACAGTGTAATCTATCTGGTGGTGGTGGAGGACTCCAAGGTGAAGTCCCAAACACTGGGATTCTCTGTTTCTGGAATGGATCATGGAGTGAGTCCCTGGATGGACTCTGGAAGCCAATGGAATCTTGAGGACCAGAATCACACAACAACAGCTCCTCATTTTCCTTTCCATGTTTGATATCTCTGGGCCAATCTTCTGTCTCAGGAATGATTCTTAGAGCCAGCTTGAGACTCTGAAAGCCTCTGATAAAGTGCCAAAAACTGACGTCTGGCCTCAGGGATCAGAATCCTATCTGATAGAGCATCCATGCACCCAAGGTCAGAGGTTCTGCACCTGTGTCAGCAGAGGACCACTGATGGAAGAATTGTTGGAAGATCACAAGCAGAATGCCCTTCTTTTTAAGATCTTCAAAAAAGAAACAATAGAAATCACTTTTAACCCCTTGAAAAGAATAATAGAAAAGGAACACAAAGTCCCATGAATTCAAGGTTGAAAGTCATGTTATTCATGAATAATGATAGTCTGCATTTTGCCTAAAGAGAGGAGAGAGAAAATTGGCTCTCAGACCCTCGTTCTTCTAAGGTCAAGGCAGAGCCAAGGAAAGAAAGTCCTCTCCTGACCCCCCACCCTCTTAGGACATCCCTCTCACCAGACTAGGCCCTTCTGGGGGCCCACTGAATCACTTGCCTGCCATTCTCTACTACTGACCTGTCTACTTCAGTGAGACACATTCCACCTTAATCCTAACTCAATTCATCTTGCTTCCCATTCTATTGAGCACGGCCTCAGAGAGCTCATCTGCAGAGTGTCCCTGTGGGTTGGCCTCCTCTTTTTCAACATGCTCAGGCCTGGAAACTCATGCCTTCCCATTTCAGCCTTCTATGACAGGCAGTTATCTGGCAACATATCCTTTTCATCTTCTCACACTGGGTTTTCCACAGTGTGTCTTTCCTTTTATTGTTCATAGAGATACACCACAACCAGACTTGTGGAAGATAATAGCTTCTTTATTATGCTTCAATTTACTGTCCAGAGCACCTGGATATATGAGTCATAAAGAGAATGGACATCCAGATATGGTTGGAGCAACAAAGAAAAAGGAGGGATCATTTCCAAAATGACTGATGCAGGACTATGAACTGAATTTTGGAAAAGCCTTAGCATTACTTGCTGGTGAGCAGGACACCCCAGTTCCCAATACTTTCTGGAGCACTGAAGGCTAATCAGAGCCATTCTATAAGGAAACCATCAAAGTGTGAATCCACTTCAAAGGCAAATCAAGAGGCATACTGAGAGCCAGTGACATTGGGAGTTCCCAAACTCAAAATGAAGAGCTGAGTAGTCTAGGGGGTTCAGTTTACACCTGAAGAATGTGGAAAGCTCACAATCAAGGGGAACCACATCTGAAAGATAATCTTGGAAGAAAGTCAAAGCTTTAATTTGTAGGAGAATCACAGGCTAATGGCTGCATCTCTGAAATGCCCCTGACTCAGATAGTTTGTCTTCCAAAGACTCAAAATTGTCCCAGAGTGTGAAGAGGAGATATGGCCAATTCCCAGGGGCACTACATCTACCTGGAGGACAGAGGGAGAGACTTGAGCAACAGGAGCACAGGGACCCCAAGGTTCAGGCCCAGAAGGGCCAGTAATTTGACCAAAGGTAGACAAAAGGACCTTAGGAGACTCCAATCAGAGACTTCAATCCAGAAGAGGGTGCAGGTTTGGGGACCTCCCTCACCAGAGAGAAGATGATCCACCTTGCCCAAGGTGGATCGTGGACAAGGGATCAAGAGAGATGCTGTTGATCAAGACACCATGTTCCTGTCCCAGAAGAGACAGTCTTCTCACAACAGCAAATCCTGGCAAAGGATCAGTCATTTATTATAGGGGATTTGTCTCAGGAGAAAAGGGAAAAGTAAGCATGTTCCCTGAGACAGACTGGGTCAGTTTTAGTTTCCTAGATGCTGTGTCCAAGGCAACCTTCTTCCCTGTCCCCGAGCAAGCCTGTCTTCTCTCAGGACTCACAGGAAGGGGAGCAGGGTGCCAGGTCCTATGGGCCACCATTAGCACTGCTCTCTAGTATATATCATGGTTGGAGTCTCCTCCTTCAGCCATTTAGTATGGTCTCTGTTTTCCCTAACCCACAATTATTTCTTTAAAAATATATTTGTTTTTCCAAATAGGAGGAGCAGTGACTTTTGTCTCTGGGGCATTTGGGGCTGAGGTTTAAGATATCCCAGTAGCTTGGGTATAGGTAAGACAGGGAAATCTTTAGCTCCTATTCGGTGCTTGCTTTGGCTTCTATAAGAAGACCCTATTTTTTTGAGAATATTTTTTTTTTTAGGAAGCTTGATCTTTGCCAATGATTTTTTATTTCTTTATGTCTTCACAGAATATGCCATGGTCACAGAGTTCTAGTCTTAAATTTTTTTGCTTGACATTCAGTATAGAAAACAACCGGGTTTTTCCAGTCTAGAAGACCATTCCTTCTAGGGTTGTTGGGCGGGCTCAGCAGCAGGGCCAGGCCAAGCCATCCTGGAAACTGATTTAGAGAAGATGTTCCAGACAGGATCTGCTAGCTGCTTCTTACTTGTATACCTTTCCTTACATAGGTCTGGAAACCAGAAGTCCAAAATCGAGGCGTTATTTGGGTGGTCTCCTTCTGAAGGCTTTACAGGGGAGTTTTTCCTTGCCTCTTTCAGCTTCTTGTGGTTCTAGGAGTTTCATGCCTTGTAGCTGTATCACTCCAGTCTCTGCCTCTGTCTTCACATGACCTTCTCCTCTTTCCCTTACCTGGCCTTTAAGCCGTGTATGCTTGCATCTATTGGATGGATCTATTTGGGCATCTCTAGAGACAAAGGCAGCTGAAGTCACCCTGAAGAGCAGCAGCACCAGCAGGGACTCCCATCACACTGACAGAAAATTTCAGAATTCCCTCATATAGGCCAGTGAGTAATCTCAAATCTTGAGCCATGGAACACAGATAATTTACTGCCTATTTGGAAAGAAGTCAGACTGGGCTAAAAATGTGGATAAAACTGATTTATTATTAACTGGAGTCTTTACTTCGCATTCCAAGAATATACACATAGCCAAGATGTTTGTAGTAAAGCTCACAAAATCACATCTGCAATAAGTCATCTCCCTCTGGGGTTGCAGGGCTGCTCCATATGAATAAATTAAGTTCTCCCCCTTACATTCTAGAACTGAAGTTCCCACTCCTTTCAGCCAATGTTTCCTCTTTTCTCATCCTTGCTACTAGCAACATCAACACAGTACTTGATCAGTAAATATTTGAAAATAGACCGAATGAATAAGCCACAAATGCAAACTCAGGCACCTACTATGTGCTCCTCTCTATCCACTTGCTACTTCTCAGAAGCACCCACCAAATAGCCTGTGCTGTGTTCAGGATGCAAAGCCCTGGGTCTGGCAGACAGTGGAGACATTTCCAGGAGAGGGGAGGCGATCACCCGTATCCCAACAGCTTAGGCAGGTGGCTGCCTGGCCTGATGTGCTCCTTAGTGAAGCTGGCCTGGCTGTCCAGCTCTAATTGTGTTTGATGCAATGCAATCTCCACTAAGCAGTCACGGATCAAAGGGCTCTTGACAGCAAATGAAATCAGAAGAGGACAGCAATTTGTCATCCCTCCCTCTAAGCGGACTCCCATGAAGTCGGCTCATTAATGTAAGAAACTGCAAAGGAGCAAAGCCCAGCTCCAGACCTGGGCTAGATGGCTGAGGGGCAGTCCTAAGCCATGCTCTGGTCTCCGTTCTCTCAAAAGTACCCCAATGGTCTCCTGCTGCTTAAATTCTGCCATAAAGGAATCAGTCATTTCCTTATCTCCCTAGATAAATAGTTCCTTAAGAAAAAGTGACCTCCCTTGGGGGGTTAGTAACCCATTATCACTCACATTTTACCCTGGATTATATTATATTGTCAGATTTTTTTTTTCCAAGTAACTGGGTGGCACAGACATAACCTTGAGAATGAAAGTATGAGAAATGCCCTTCCCAATCAGGACAAGAATGAGTGAGTGTCACAGGTTGTGGGGTCACCAGAAGGTACTGGGGAAAAGGACCCTGGGAGCAACACACAGGGTAAGATGCCTGCCTTGACAAATCATATATGCATGCTGGATAGGTAAAGGGGAGAAAACAGAGTGAAAGAAATATGAGGGGAAGGGAGAGGACACAGGAGGAGGAGAGATGGGAACAAGGAAGAAAGTTAATTTCTACACAGAGAGCACTTTCTGTATATCCACCACTATGCCAGCCACCGCCATGGGCATTTTATTTCATTGAAACTTCACAACAGCCTTGTCAGAACTTTGTCATCTTCTTATGACACAGATGAGGAACTTTGACTGATAGGAGATTTGGGACTTTCCCAAACTGGGCAGAAGGTCAAATAGAGCTGTTTCCACGCTGAGGCACAAGAGGTCATGCTTACATGTTATGCTGTGGGGAACAACAACAACAACAAAAATAGAACACAAAATTCTCCCTGAGAAACTATAGATATTTGTTTTTCTAGATTAATATGTAAATAATTCTCTGGATTTAAATTCAAATATTAAGAAGTATGGTTAACACCTTAGCTCAGATTATTTGATCAGGCTAGCTCACTCTAGCATAGAGGACTTTGTGATCCAAGAGCTGCAGAATAGAAGAGAAAGTAAATTTTGATAGAAGAGTGGAGATGGAATGATCTGGAACAGGGAGTGTGGCTGAAGACAGGCCCAGAGAGACACCCATAGGAATGGCACAGAGTTGGGAAGGGAACCACTGCAATGTGACTTGTTCTGTTTAGTGTCATCTTCTAAACCAATGTTTTCAAGTTGTGAATTGTGACTTAAAAAGAAATAGGATAAAATAGAATATAGAAAAGTAAATTGCATATAGGAAGGATAAGTATCATTTTATGTAACTTTGGTTTCAGTTAAGGATACTGGTGTCGACGTATATATTGGATCATGAGGTTAGACATACTTCATGGTCATATTTCAGTGTGCATAAGATTTTCTGGGGGAGCTTGTTAAAAAATCATAACTGAACCCCACTTGTAGCAAGTCAGGAGTTGTGAAATGGGTCCCAGGAATTTGCATTTTTAGTAAGCCCCTCAGGAGAAATTCTTTGAGAGGTGTTGGTCTTGGGCCATCCTTGAAAGAAGAATCTGCTTGAGGAGTCACTGCAATTCAGACCCAGAGCAGAAATAACTGGAAACATGCCCATGTGGCGTTTAGTTTTGAGGAATTTGCTTGATGACTACAAACACTTTGCATTTCACTAAATACTCCTAGGGACTTGAGCTGGGCAAAAGCCTTTTCAAACCTTTGATGAGGGGCAGTTTGAGTGTCACTAGAAGCCACTGTCCTAACCTCAAATATTTCTCCCTATATTACATGTTGTTGACCCAAAACACTGACTGGACTTTGGTTGATTAGTGTCAAGAATCAAAGTTGGAGACAAGTGGTCCAAAGTCTAGTGTAAGACTTGGACAAAGCCAAAAGGCCAAGGACTAAATAAATACAGAAACTGAGTGGGAAGTAAAGGACAGAGGTAGGAAAGGATAGAGATAACTATACTTTCTGAAGAAACCTCCTAACCACCCATCCATCTGTCACTCCACCCATTCGTCCATCCATCCATTTATCTATTCATCTATCCATCCACCCATTCATTCACTTATCTATTTGATAGTGAATAAGAGTTAGGAATGTGGACTCTGGAGTTGTTCAGCCTGGGTTCCAATACAGACTCTGTTCCTTACAAACTGTGAATTCAAATTACATCTTTATTTGCCTCATTTTTCCCATTTGAAAATGGATATAGTACTAGTACCTTCCTCATAAGGTGGTGACATTAGGTAAAATTGTATATGCAAAGTGATTGGAGGCTTGCTGGGCAGATGGCCAGCTCTCAGGAAGTGTTGCAATTATTATGTTTAGAGCATTCACCCACTATTTCCTGTGTGATGAGCCCTGGTTTTGATATGTATATGTGTGACTCAGCGTAGCCTCCAGACACACAATTTGAGCAGACATTCAGTTTCTCCATATTCCTTAATGTAAGCATCTGCAGCTCCTCAGCCTGCTGTACTACCCTTAAGAAGCTGGTAACTCTGCCTTTCCAGCTTCATCTACGCTAGCCACATAGAGTGACTGTGGGTCCTGAAATGCACAGTCCACTTTCTGGAAAAGTAAAACCTACCTCTTATGGTATGTGAACCATTTTCAAGGGTTTGCTCAAAGATGACTTGCTCAAAGATGACATCTTCATTCCACTCTTCCCATGGGTCCTTGTTAATCACCCCCACCACCACCACCAAGACATTTCCTTTACTCTGTTATCATAAAGCTCTGTGAATTGAAATGATTTTCCCGCATTTCAGGCTGAGTCTCCATTTTCCCTGTAGCAGACATAAATATTCACCATTGAGACATGTACCAACAAGGCATTTTTTTTTTCTTATCATGACTATAGTTTTTTCTTTTAGCCCTAAAACTCAGTTACTTATATCAGATAGCTTTTTCTGTTCTTGTGAAATCAATTTCATTCAGTAAATTTGCAGTCTAACTTGGTTATTCATAACTATCTAATTTATCATTTTAAACTTACATCTTCCTTTATCTATCCTTCCTGTACCTTTCTCTTTCTCTCCCCTTATCACCATTTCTATCATCACAGCCCCCCCCCCCAGCCATATGTGGCCTTTGACAGCAGGAGGAAAGAATAATCATGCTGATTATGCTTTATTTAAGCATTATTTAACATTATTCTAGCTCCCTAGTAGTGGCTGGGTCTCCCATTTGTCTATATCAGATGAATGGTTCCTTTACCTCCTCTGCTTTGGCTAACCTCTGCTCCCCTTCCCTTGGGGTTTTGAAGAAGAACCAGGCTGGCCTTCAAAATTCCCTGAGACCTGTAGGAAGCTGGTATAAGGTCTTCCTACCGTCTCTGTCTTTTCCATCCCACCCTCTCCATCCTAGCACACTGCACCCTGGTCCCTTCATGCTCCACTGATACAGGGTGCTTCCATGAGCCTTGCACTCTCAGAAACTCCAGAGGACAGGGAGCACTGATCTTGTACTCAACTACATCCCCTGATTTCAAGGGATATGTCTGTCACACATCCACTTCCACAGGAACAGGGAAAATAGGACTCTCACACTATCTAAAACTTGTCATCCTAGTTGCAAAAGCCATCAAACCAATTTATATTTCCTTAAAATTCTGAAGAAGATTAATATTTGGCACCTCTCCCCATGAAAAAATCTCCAACTCCTTGGGAGTTGGCCACTGAAATTGAACATCTTTTTTTTTTTTCTGACTGGTAAGGGGATCACAAACCTTGGCATGGTGTTGTCTTCACCACGCTCAGCCAGTGAGTGCATTGGCCATCCCTATATAGGATCTGAACACGCAGCCTTGGTCCTACCAGCGCAGCACTCTCCCGAGCGAGCCATGGGGCCGGTCCAATTGAACATCTTTTTTATAGTCCATAATGTCTCATTATAGTGATCCATGTATCTTTTGCTTATTCCTTGGATATAGGTGAGTAATATGGGGGATTGGGAGAGGAAAGAGAAGGGCACTAGTTAGCATTTTATATCATTATGTCAAAATCTATCTAGAAAAGGGAAACATAGCATATTTACCTCTTAACGTCACTATAGTTTGACCAGAATGCCTGACAAACAACTCCAATGCAAGAATTATTTATGGAGTGAAGAAATGCCCTGACCCCTTATAAGTGATTTCCTAAGAGAATGTGACCAGACTTCAAGAGGATCTCAGTCAACTTTAGGAACTTTGCCATGAGTGGTTGAAGGCAGGGGTTCATGCAAAACAGCAGATCCCAGAGTTGGTGGTTTTGGAATAATAATGATAGACTAGAAGCAGGAAGAACTGTGGCCACTGATCAATTAGAGAATCTAGGAAAAGATTTCAAACATTTCTCATTTTCAGTTTCCTTTGTCAAATGAATAGTGGCATATGATAATTCTAAGTGTCCCTTCAACTTTAAACATTTTATGAGGTACTCAACTAAATAATGAAGATATGAACTGTGTATTTACTTGTTCATTCGTTCATTCATTCATTCAACAACAATATTTTGTGTGTCTCCTATGGCTTCTCCTTTAGAACCATGAGGAAAAAAAAAAGCTAAGTAGAGCTGGTGCATTTTGAGGACTATAATTGCAAGTTTGGTGTTAATCTACTACGAGATGGGTGAAACCTTTCTTCCAGAGTTTCTGACTGAGCTTTCTGGTGTCTCCCTGGCCTGAAGTCAATACATACTACTCTTCACTTATTTGAGGGACTTAGAGGCCAGTGGAATTGTTTCAGAAGCTGAACTTCCGCAAGATGAAAGGCTAGGTGTAGATCCTGGACTCCGTGCCACAATCCAGTCAAAATTATTCCACTTTCTTTTGGAAGACCCTCATGCTTAGAGTCATCCATGGTGTAGCTGGGCATTAGAGAAGAGCTCTCTGCAACATAAATGTTAGCTTGAGACCTGCTTGGTATAGCTCTCCCAGTTTAAGGGGTCAATTTTTCCTTCAACAGGTGCTGGGGATCTCTGGGAGGTATTTTTTTCTGGGGATTTCTCCTTCTGGGTCATGGGAAAATATATCCACTTCTCCCAGGCACTGGGTCCCAAGCATTCTTTTTCATACCACTTTTCATAGGACTTTGTAATCAGTTCTTCCTGAGTCTGGTCTACTGTGAACTGTGTTGATCAAACATTTACTGAGCCCTATTATGTGCCAGGTATGGTGTACCATGTTGACAGTGGTGGACATGAAGATGAAAAAAGGCACAATTCATCAGGAAGCCAGTAGCCAGAAATAGGGGAAAATGCAAATGAGCAACTATATTACAATAGGACAGATGCTATAGTAAAGTCTGTACAAAGGGGGTTATAATGATGTAGAGGGCAGATTTGATAGAAAAGATGACAGTCGAGTGCTGGGTTTTGTATAAGTAGGAGCTTTCCAGGAAGAAGCTGTGAGAGGGTACTTTCAGGATAAGGTATAAAGGCAGGAGCTGAGCATCTAGGCCAGGTGATCCCAGTCCACGATGGTCAAGGTCAGTACCTGAACCCAGGTTTCCAGTCCCCAGTCCAATAGTCTCATTAGTAATAGTAATGCCACATTGTATTTAAGAATCTGCTGCATGAATAAGTAATAGTTTCAAATGCACCATTTTAAGAGGAGCCTGAGATAATTGCTAATTGGAGTAGGTCTCAATAGCCATATTTTATTTTTATGGAATGAGGCTTGGAAAAACATATCAGATTAAAATTCCAGGTAACAATAAAATGTTGCTGCTAAAAGAATCTGGAAGGAAAATTTTCATCAACTCCTTGATTTAAGAGATAGAGCTCTAAATAGGTCAAGTGACTTAAAAAAACAGAATCATGTAAAATGCTCAAGGTCACACTGTGAAGTCAGTGTGTAGAATACAGATCTCCTGATCCTAAGGTTTGAGAGATTTTCACTAAACAACCTGCCTTTCTAGGCACAGGGCTAAACTGCTTCTAATCTAAGGCAGACACTACTCAAGGACATATGACAGCAGGTGAACAAATTAAATGCTGCAAAGTGTCTTAATGTAGGTCTTTATTTGGAGGAAAGAAGAGGGCAGAACACCAGCGAGGAGGGAAAGCCCAGGAAGACAGCTCTAGCAGTCCCTCTGCTGAGCAATGCCTGTTGATATCCCAGCTTTTGAAATCAGCTTTCCTCATCTTCCACCCTAGTCAATAGAGTAGCCAGACAGTAAACTACTTCATTTAAATTATGTTCTCATCTCTCTGAGTATGGGACACAATTCTCTTGTATATTCTGATAAGGCTGATAATGAAGTGATTAGTCTATAGGATTCCCGAGTGGCAATGAACCTGCATTTGCATAATGATATTATAGCGTCTGTCGAACCCACTAGCAGTGATCCATCCATATGAGAGAAATATAGGTCGGCAAAAATGCAGCAGCAATGAGGGAGGCAGGGCGATTCACTTATTAGAGTAAGAAAGGTCTGCTCTCTCCTTTAGCTCAGCATGACAGAAATAAATGCAATGGAATGGATCAGGGGATTCTATTGGCTTTTGAACAATCAAAGGAGATGCATCAATTCTGTCTCATGGTTTAAATTCAGTTCAAAGTCTACTTAACCCTTTCATTTCCATTGGCAGAGTATCCCTCCTACAACTCTACCACTCAGAAGAGTTAGTGCACTCTAATAATGTTATATTTAGAGAGATCAGGAGTCACGCTACCCCATTGCACGGGGGGATAAGAGAATTAGCTACTATGGTTCTCACTTGTGTGACCTGACCTCTGTTGTCTCTCCTGTTTCAAAGATTTTTGAGATTTCCAGCTCACAAATGGCCTTCCATCTTTAGATTTTTATTAATTTTTTTATTGTTGTTGTTCTCTTTTTGGAACCTCATTTATTTACCATACTGTTCCTGTGCTCTTCTTTCCACTGTGTCTCTGAATCCTGTGCGTAAGATACTAAATCTTGCTTCTCTAACCTCAAGAATTGTACAATTTCCAGTGGCAAATACCTTGCCCTGTTTTTCTCCCAGATAGCTTTTACCACAGCACCTACAAAGGCTGTACACACATGGAAGGCCTTCTAAGACTCCAGTGAATTGAACTGGAGTTCAAGTATCACCACAGCATTAACTTCAAGGAGGTAAAGGGACCTTAAGAAACTTAGGTCACCTTAGAGCCAGGCAGTGGTACAACTAAAACATCTGGGGAAAATGGCTACCTAGTTGATCCTTAAAATTCTAACATGGTTGGGCCGGCCCAGTGGCGCACTCGGTAGAGTGTGGTGCTTGGGAGTGTGGTGGCGCTCCCACCGAGGGTTCAGATCCCATATAGAGACCGGTCCACTCACTGGCTGAGTGCGGTGCGGGAGCGACACCGAGGGTTGTGATCCCATTTCCGGTCACGAAAAAAGACAAAAAAGGAAAAAAAAATAAATTCTAACATGGTGTATACATTATCTCAACTAAAAACTAACTCTTTTAACAGGTATTTTAATCCATCTTACCATATCTTATTGTTTTTATAACTTAAAAAGTACATGCTCCAGGGTATTTTCCATCAATATGGCAAGTAACTGTAATTGTCTTCTAATGACTTAATGATTATTGACGTTATATCACTGTGTGTAAATAGATTTATAAAGTGAAATAAAAGTAAATAGTATATATAAAAAAAGATCTGTTTACTGGCACATTCATAATATTAATATTATATTAAATGGACATGTTGAATTACTCTGAAGGAAAATACATATGCAGTCTACACATATAAAATGCACCCCCATTCCCTCATCTACATACTCATACATTTCTTACAAAAAGTAGACTACAGTCACCATTTTTGTGAGGACATTTTGCTCTAAATGAAAGGGAAAACTCCTTATTGCCTGGGAATGAGTTCTTTGTGATGATTATGTGGACAGGCTGCAATTGAGTATGCTGTTTAGCACAGGGTTGATTTCAAAGTTAAAATGCTAACCAAAAAATAAAAAAAAAAAAAAAAGAAAAGAAAAAAGAAAAAAAATGAAACCCTGATTTTTGGCTCAAAGTAACAGGACTATTCAGCCTTAGCTAGCTCAACTTGTGGCAAAGGAAGGAACTTGAGGTTTGACTAGTTCCCAGGAACTCTGGAAGCTGGATTACCCCAAATGAAAGAGTTGGACTATGATGGAATACTAAAGTTTATTTCTCTTCTAGTTTAGACCTCAATATTCTTTATTCCTGATCCCTGATCTCTGGGCTGCCTTCCCACCATCTCCAGGCTCTGTACCTCTTCCCCGTCTGGATGTTGGCCACAGAATGGAGTCAATAAAGAAAATGCCTGAACCTAAGAACATCCAAAGCCAAACTATAATAAATCACTGCCACCAAAGGAGAAAGAAATTATATTTTCCCTTTCTTAACTATGACTGAAAATTTTATGTTGCCTGCCCAGTATACTGAAGAATGAGATCATATCTTGGGGTTAGGAATTTTGGCGTGTTCTGCAGCCCTTGTTTCCATGGTGGTGGGAAAGCACTTCTGCTGCTCTTGATTCACCTTGCTGACCTAGGACTAGGGTGACTAAATACACCACTCCTTCCCCACATCCCCACTCCCAAATATCCTCAGAAACAACATACATCAGAATATCATGCACACGATAACATTGTGAAGCTGGAATGACTGTTCCCTTAGTCTGATTATCTTGTTTTACAGACAATCAGAAATGGGGAAAAAATGGGATCTGAATGCTAATGAAACCATCTGTTTATTGATTGCTTAAAAGAATAAAGCACTTGCCCCAGAATCTTGGATAGAAATGAAACTTGGAACTTTCTTGTTATCTTTTGTGTGTCAGAATTTCTGTAGCAACTGAAATGTCACAATTGTTCTTGGAACAATGTTCTTCTGGCATCATTTGGTTTCTTTATTTTAATTGATGATTTTCATTTATCACTTTGTATTGAACCAATTCTGACAATGTTCCTTATCTAGCAGATAAGAACTTTGTGGGAAATTATTTAGTGTATGGGACTTTTTCTTTTAGGACACGCTTAGTTTATTTGGGGGTTGTGCAATGTGGGAGAAGAGGATGGAAGTTTGGCTTGTTTTCACTAATCATTGCCTTGGTATTTTGCAAGATTGATGGCTTTCTTTCTTCAAAGCATTTCTGGCTCACTTTCCACAAAGGCAGTTGAAGTCTGACTCAGGACTTCAAGAAATCTCAGTGACCTCATGACTCATTGCATCTCCTTCTTGATCTTTTGTTGTTTTGTCAATGTGGGTGTCACTTACTAACATTGGACAAGAATTTTGTTATTGTTGCTGTAAGTTTAACCCAAGCTAAGTCCGTGATTTTCCTTATGATGCAACATTGTCCAGCTTAGGATATTTTCATTTTTTGTTTTCACTTTGATTTGATATTAGCTAGAAAGTATAAAATATTTTTTTTTAGATTCAGCTCTTGCAGCAGGAAATACACATTTTATATTTGATACTAAAAAGTATCCTTGCTTTATTTATTTGTTTATTCATTTTTGGGTTTGTTTTTGTTTTTTGGGGAAGTGAGTGAGGTGGGTGGGAGGAACCTGTTAAACTATCATGGGTATAAGAACAACCTATGACATTTGTTGTAGCAATCAAATTAGTAGTTTGATCACATTTAACCATCTTCCAAACTAATTTGCATGTGTAGACACTGCTAGTTTTTTGTGTGTCCTTTTCTAGACTGTGTCTTTTTGTGAGAAAACATGCAACCAAAGAGTCTGATGGATAAGTCCTGTCAGAAAAATTCTTCAAAAAACAAAGAATTGTTCATTTGTGACACTTATAAAAATGGAATAATGAGTATAAAATAGAAAAAGAGATCTGAGACTAATATTTAGGCATGAATCATGGCTATGACAGGTATAGGAGACAGGTTAGCAAATTTTTCTTTAGACTTTGTGGGTCAAAAACCAAAATCAAGGCTGTTACATAGTTTTATATATGTATATAATAAGAGAGAAAACAACTTTCTATGCATTATGTGATATACTTAAAAATAATTATAATAATTGAGAACAATTTTTTTTGTAAGTATACTGTAGTAGTTGAATTGTTCCCCCCCCAAAATGATATTCCTACATCCTAATTATTCTTATGAGTTATCTGTTAATTGCCTACTAAAAAATACTAAGGGCTAGTTTTCAGGTGATTTGTAAAATTCACTAAGATTTTTGGATAGTCCTTAATTGAGCATTTCTTACTCCTCCCTCCCTTTTAATGGTATCTACTTGCTTTAACTATTTAGCAATTATACCCACTAAGATGACGTTGTTTGTCCAATTTCAGAACCCAAAACAGGTTATGGTGGCCATAAATTTGGAACTGGGGAGATAGTTTCTGGGAAAAAGAAGTGTAAGAAGCCTTGGGATTATTCTAGGAAAGCCAGGATTTAATCTTAGAGTTGGATGCCAGAGAACCCAAAAGTCTAGAAAAATAAAATATTAGGGTCATTATGCTAAGGAGAATAATTTTTCAGCTAAGAGCAAATGCAGGAGTAGATTAGAACAACTTGCTATAAAATGGTTTTGATCATGGAAGGTGCAGTAAAATTTTAATCCCTAGATTAGGGCTTCTGGATTTGTTCTCTAATCCAGGGACTAAAAAGGGGTGGAGGAAATGTAGGAACGGATATTAGGGGAGACCAGATAACAGGGCAATAAACAAGGCTACTGTACTGGCTCACCCTACAATGGAGATTTCATAATGCAAGAAAGAATACATGTTCTTCTACCCTCTGATTAGGAATCCCTATGTGTCTCCATTTTTTAATTTATTATTTTATTACAGAATCTATATATAAGCCCATTATCTAGGTATACGGATGTAGTCATTATAAATACATAAAAGGAAAATCAAATAAACTGACAGTCTTTCAATAAAGATTAATAATAAAGAATAATAATTGCAAGAACACAATTCGAAGATGTAACTCCTGTCTTGTGCTCAGTTCCTCAGATTGTCCAAATTGAATACCTCAACATCAGTATGGTGCATCCCTATTCACTGTCTGACCCCTAATATCAGCCGGGCCTCCTTATTTTCTTTCTTGTCTAAGACCAGTGGAAGTTAATGCAGGAGGTAAAATTCCCCATTAGGAACGGGTCCAAGAAACAATGGTTGAACAATATTGGGATCAAACCATGGTCTTATCTGGACACATTGTCAGTTGTGATCTATGGCCTCTAGTGCTTCTCTGTCATTTATTAAATGCTGCTAAACTATTTTTGGATTAACATAAAAAGAAATTGAATTTGGATACGTTGTTCATTTTTTATTTAAGAGCCAGAAATTCAGGATAAGGAAGATTGATGTGTCTAAGCTACTAGAAGCACAGAAAATTGTTATCAAAACTAGACGTTGAGATTCTGCATTATAATATTTTAAATTAATTTTGTCAAAACATCACACTTTTTTATGAACCAATTAAATATCCTTGAGTAATTTAAAATGACACCAGTTCTAGAGAACTATTTGCTAAATCACCAAATAATTTTTAATATGAGCATGCATAGGGTACAATATCTTAATTTTTCAAATGAGGCACCTGAGGCTAAATACTTTTAATGACTTTTCAGATGCATTTTTAGCCACTTGAGAAGCAGGACTAGAAATCAAACACCTCTGGCTGCCAGGACTATACTGTGTTTCACAGCTAGTAGAGATAGAGTTGGGATTTAGATGCAAGTAATGAGTTTCTAGATCCCATGCCTTTAACAACCAATTTTCACTGCCTTTCTTGAATGAAGCCCACCTCATGTGAATCTCAGGGATCCTTTTACCCCACTACAGACTACTTTCTTTTTGATAGTGGAGGAAATTTTCAACATGACTTTATAAAAATCCATCAACAAAGAAAAAATACATGTGAACTGTCAATAGATACATAAATTGAAACCGCCATCAAAAATAGACACAACTACTTAAAAGGTTTTAGATATAGGACAAAAATCCCAGATTTGCAATGCTTTCTTATTTGAAATTATATTGTTCAATGAGCTCTTATAACATTGTATGGAGGCATTTCAAATGTGGATGATATGTCATTACAACAAATTAATCTGGCTCAGATGCTGAACAAGTTCACTGGGTTCAATAAATCTAGTGTTTCTCCTCTCTCACCTGCTCTGGGCACACATCACTTCAGTTTTCTGGAAGAAATGTGATTTGCATCTCAGAATAAGACATATTTTTAAGTTGAATAGTTTTATTCCTTTCACAAAGAATATAGATTAATTTTTCATTAAGTACATATAGAGATATCTTGCAATAGTATTTTAGAAAGCACCCTAGACATAATTTGCCTCTACTTTATCATTAAATGAAAATGAAATACTAGTTTGGGAACCAAAAAAGATAGACCAAAGACAGTTGAATTATTCACATTTGAAGGTTTCCGGTTCAAATGTTTTGCAAGCTCATTTGCAGCTGGGTTACAGCAGGCTCCATCCACGTCTGCCTAATGAAACTCATGCTGAAAATCTCAGTTGGAAGTTCAGGGAATCAGAGCCATTCATCAAACCTCGTCATAATTATTTAATAAGCAACATTAAATGTTCAGTCAAGTCTTTAACTCATCAGTTCAGTTATCACAGTTTAGTGCATGCAAACATCATTTACAAGGTTTCCTGCTGAACGGTAGAGGATACAAATAAACCCCATAAATTAAACCAACCCTCAAAATAATCTTCCACTGACGGCTTGTCCTCTGGCTCACCTCAATGCTTGAAAAGGGTTTCTTTCCTCACCAGAAAGGTGGGAAAGTGAGAAGTTTATTTAGCTGTTATAAGTTTTAGTGTGTGTGTGTGTGTGTCTGCATGTGCGCACGTGCATGCACCGTTGGGTCAGCAAAGATTCCCATTTTTTTCGAGGCCTTAGTGGACTTGTTCCTCTTAGTCTACGTAGCCGGTGCTTGCATGTCCATCTCTAAGAGAGAAGTAAGCATTTTGTGAATAGCTGGCTATTCCTTCTTTTCCCATGATAATCTGGACACATAATGTAAAGGATAAAATCTTCTGCAGAGGAAGTCATGAGAGAGAAGAAAGCAAGAACACTGAGGAGGAGGAGGAGGGGAGAAGAACAAGTGAGAAGCGGTCTTTGAAGTAGAAGTTCTCAACTGAACTAGCAGGACATACTGATACACTGTTACATATTGTGAGTCATGGCATACAATAACCTGCCACTAATAGGGTACATATTTTATAATTTACCCTTAGTATATATTAGAGTAAATTCAAGGTTATTTCTGTTAAAACATCGCTCACTCATGTGAATTCTGTTTTGCTTTCTTAGAAGAGAGAGAAAGTTTTGACCACATGAGTGCAGAAATTTTCATGAAACTCTGTCTATTTAGGCAGTAGCCCTTGATATGCTGAGTGTACAGATATCTTATTCTGAAGTGTGTGTGACTGTATGTGTGTTTATGTATACCTATGGGAATTATTGCCTTAGAAAACATATAAAGAGGGAGTTAGGTGATCAAAATTTTGCTTGGGTTACTCACTGTAGTGGTTCCAGTGGGTGACTGCCACATTTTTGGACTATCATTGAGACTGCCAGGGATCAGCAAGCCTCCACAGCTTTCTTGGGCTGTGAAATAAACAACAATTGAGGAGCCTTGAGGTCTAGATTTTCATTCAGCTTTTGCCATTAACTAGATATGTACCCATCCGCAAGCCTTGGTTTTCTTAATTACAATTGTTGTGCCATATTTCTGCTAAAAATTTATTAAATGCATTCTTAAGAAGTAGGTCCCCATATACTTAAAAAAAACAAAATGGCCTTCAACTCTTAAAGTTTCTAGCTTCTATCTCAAATCACACACACACACACACATCTACATATATTCTATATATAAAATATACATTCTATATATTTTCTCTATTTATATTTGTGTGTGTGTGTATCTCCTCTATGAGAGGTAGAAACTAAAAAAATTAAGATATATATATTTATAAATTTAAGAATTTCCAAAAAGAAAGAATTCTTAATGATTTAAAACTACACCTTGGGGAGGTGCTTCACCCAAATGATGCCAATTGAATAATTATGATCTCTCCACAGATGATCAGGGCACATCAAAATAAAATATTGATATTTTGCACATAATAAGAAAATTGGTACATATTTTGTATTGAAAATGTGCTCTTGGAATTGCTGTTCAAATCATTTTAAGGCCTCATTGAGCATGCTATATTTCCCTTTGCTTTCTGTGTACTGACTCACTGGGTTTCCTTTAACTGCTCCTCAGAACAAGACGCCTTCACTCATGGGGTCTTCTCAGCATGCTGTTCCCCTCCCTGAGTTGTTGTCTCATTTGGATCTCTCCCAACACACATCTGGTCACCTTGCAGTTATGTTTCAGTCTCACATCCACTGACTTCCCTGAACAAGTCAAATCCACTCGTTCCCTCTTTTCTGCTATCATAACACTATGTTCTCCTTCCTTGCACTTATTTTATATAACCACCAATCATCTGCCCTACTAGTCTACTGTAAGTGCCATAAGGCCAGAGAGTCCGTCTGCTTTGCTCACTGCTATATTCCCACAGCCTCCCTCAGAATTTAGTATGTTATAGGACATCAGTGAATGTTTGTGAAAAGAATGGCATGTTTCTGCTCTCCCACTGACTTACCGGGGGTTGTCCAAAGCTACAAAGCAGTGCAGTGCTTAAGAGCTGTTCATGAGCTCATTTAGTGCACATGAATCTATTATGTCTCTGTTCTGGGCCAGAACATGCAATGTAGTCATGCACTGAGAGACAGATCGTTTTGGCGAAATTGAGATGAGTAGGATTTAAATCACCAGAGAGAAAAATTAGAGGATGTTCTAGGTCAAAGAGGAAGAACATGTCAGAGAATTGGGAGAGTAGAAAGTATGGTCAGGTGGTAATGCTTCAATCACTTCAACTGAAGTCACAGTTCAAGGGAAGTGGTGTTAGAAGACAGGCAATGAACAAAAGAACCATGCTGTGGGTAATCTACACAGCTATGAGGGGATTGGGTCTAACCTTCTAGGCAGTTGACAACTGTTGAAATTTCGGTCTTGGCCTAGTCAAGTTGCTTAGATTTCTTTATAATTATTTGTGAAATATTTCTATTCATAGTTTCACATGCTTCATATGTGATATCTTAAATAATCCTCATATCAGTCCTGTGGGTTTTACAGAAGAGGAATCTGAAACTTATAGAAGTGACCTGACTTGACCTGGGTCCTGTGTAGTAAAGAGCAGAGCTAAAAGGTGAACCCATGCAGTCTTCCTCCAGAACCCATGCTGTAGTTTGAACATGGAGTCGTCAGAAGTCATTTCTGTAGAAGGAACTAAGATCTCATCACTTCACTTTACACTGCAGCACAGATTATAGCCTCGGTGCACTGTTTACAGACTCACAACAGACTTCTGCTTTACCTCTGGAGAAATTATAAATTTTTAAAATACAATTTAAATTAAAAAAGAACACAGTTAATACAAGTTTGTAAAAATTACAATTTTACCAATCAGGAGAAACAGGACAACAGAAATCACTGGTTTAGGAGTTATTAACACTATTCTAGCTCTGTTGGATCTCTGGTTATCTAGAATGGAACTTGCTCTTTGGTCCGCAGTTTCCTCACACATATGAAGATCACGTTCAGCTGAATGGTTTCTAAGATCCTATATCACACTCCTTTTGTGCTCCACTCTAATTTCTTGGTCTCAGTTCTAGCTCTGGCCTCTGATACAGAAACATGCAGGTTTTAATCAGCTTCTTTCAGGTGTACCTCTTTGGAGCCATGCTGGAAACCTCTCCCTTCCTGTCCTGGGGCTTCACTTACACTAGAACGTGCTTGCGAGACCCAGCCTGGAACTTGGCATGCACGATCTGGAAGTTTCCCTTTATTCCTTGGAAGATGATTTTGAATACAATTCACGAGGCTTCCCCAAAGCTCCTGCAGGAATGTGAGTGAGTAATTGACCCCGTGGTGACCAACTTGACATGTCCTTTATTGATTATCCCTCCTTTCATGCTTCATTCCCTCTCTTTTCATTCCACATAAACTACCCTCATGCAATGGTTTATCTTACTCTCTGGGTGGGGAGTCACATAAGCTAAGAGAGGCCCCTTATGCAATCAGTGTTGTTGACTCCATGAACATCTTCATGGTGGGGCTGAGATGGTTAGATGAATTGGTAATGAAAGGCTTTCCAGACTTTCCAGTTTAGCTTTTGAAAGTTGCTAAAATAATTGTTGAATACCCATTTAAGAAGAGTTACATTTTTAGTAAAGTAAGAAAGGGTCAAAAATTCTTATGTAAAGGATTATTCTAATAACCATCAACAACAATGATGTCACTTTCCTATCCAGTTGGGAAGAGATTCTAAACTAAATAACTCTATTCACAAGACTTTCGAATCTATTATGACTTTTCAGAATATCTAGGAATTTATATATTCATATTATTTTTCTTCAAGATTATTTCCCAGTAAATGTATGTGAGTGTAAGATTTCAGAAGTAATTATTCAAAATCTAGTGACAAGTTTCATGAGGTGGTGATGAGGTTTAGGTGAGAAACATGTAGAGAAGGGAGTGAATGAAAAGAGGTTAAAGAGACAGTAGAAAGAAGACAGAAGAGATATGACACTGTATAGGGTTCTAGGATCCCTTGGGACATATCTTTTTAATGGAGGCTCCATTGACCTCATGAAGGTGCTATTTTCTCCAAATATCATATAAAACCATCTTCATAAGTAAGTCCTCAAATACATTACACAGCAAAGCAGGGAAGCAGAAAGAGCTTTTGACTTCCATGACATTGAGTAAATTTGTGAACCTCTGTTTACTCATCCTTAAAATGAAGATGTTGAATTGCTGAGTTCTTCTGACTCTCCAGTCTAAGAGCCAGACACTAGAAGATAAAAGACTGTGAGTTCAGATACCACTTCTCTTTTTCCTGTATATGTTTTTAGATAACACTGACCATTCTTGGTACTTGCACAGCCTTAAGTTACTGGATCAAAACTGATTATCCATTCTTGCAACTTGTGAGGTTGTTGTGGAGATCACAAGAAACACACACAGAACAATGCCTAGCACAGAAAGAACACTCATGAATTTTAGTTTTAAACATCCATAGTAATTTCCATATGAAAGGTAAGATTTTTTTTTCCATTTCTGTGAAGAATGTCATTGGTATTTTGATGGGGATTGCATTGAATCTGTAGATTGCTTTGGGTAGTATGGACATTTTCACAACATTAATTCTTCCAATCCAAGAGCATGGAATATTATTTTGTGTCTTCTATAATTTCTTTCAGAAGTGGTTTGTAGTTCTCATTGTAGAGGTCTTTCACCTCCTTGGTTAAATTGATCCCTAGGTATCTTATTTGTTTTGTGTGTGTGACAATTGTAAATGGGCTTACTTTATTTCTCTTTCTGTTGATTCATTATTTTAGTATATAAATGCTACTGATTTGGGGGCATTTATTTTGTATCCTGCAACATTACTGAAGTTAATGTCTACTGTCTATGGTATTCTTTTAGAATGAATGTGGCAAATAAAGTAGAATTAGCTAATTATTAAAATTATTGGCTCAATAAACAAAGGCAATGCTGCATGTTATTTGAAAAAATACAGAATATTTTAATTAACAATAAACTCAATAAGACTTATGAGTGTGGTGTAGAGGGCAAAATGGTCATTCCACTGCAAGTTTTCTCTCTACTACACTGTATTAATTTTTTAAAAAGATAATTAATTATACATATTTGTAGGGTTAAAAACTGACTTTCAATAGCTGTGTACAATGTGTGATGGTCAGTATTAAGGATATTAACCAAACTCTATCAGGTGCTCACAATTTTCCTGGCATTGCTATAGACATATTACATTTAATTCCTACAACAATCTTACGTGGTCACTCTTATTGTTATCCTCTCATTGTCTCTAAGAACAGAATAACAGTAAGTTAGTAAACCTAACCCCAACCCTAACCTAAGAGAGGTTGCCCAAAGTAACACTGCTTACCAAGTGTGGGAGTTTGGGTTTGAGCTTAGACAGTCTGCCTTTTGGACAGGTGCACTCAACTAATATTAAATATTGACTCTAAAGTTGGCCAAATGAAAGGTCCAGGAATATGCTGATGACACATCACAACACTGTAATCAAATTTCAAGTCACCCTCCCAACCCCATTTTCTATTAACTCCACCCATACTACATGCTTCAAAAAGCAAAAATTTCTTTCACAACCTTGTATATGCCACTCTCAATCTATGTCTTTCTGTGACATTGCCTCAAATACCTTTTGTATTTGTTTTGCCTAATCAAATTTTATCCATTCTTCAAAGCCTGTCATGAGGCACAATTCTCTCAAAAGGCATTCTCAAATTTTTTCAGCCAAAACAGACCTTTCACTCTGAACTGCTACTACATTTTCAGTTTTTATTGATCATCCTACAGGTTTTAATTTCTAATTTTTAAGCATCCTACAGTCGTTAATTTCTGGTAAGGTGAATATCAATTGCTATAGTCCACATTAACTAAAAGCTCTTTGGGATCAATTATTATTATTTTTTTTTAAAGAGCAAAGAGTTCTTGAGACCAAAAGGTAAGAAAATCACAGTGGATTAGTCCCAGCCATGATAGATTAATTTCCTTTCTATGACCTCATAGGGAGTCATTGCTATGAAATTTCAAACACTCATGTTAGTCCCTGGCTGAGCATAGGCTTTAGGTCCTTCTAGCTTAGGAAGCTGGTTTTTGAGGACCTGAGAGATTTTGTCCAAAATTAGCTTGTTCCCTCCTTGGCTTTTTGTCGATTTTGTTGTCTTTTTTATTTCTCTCTCTCTACTGTCTTTTTCCCTCTTTTTTCTTTTTTTCTTATTTTATATTTTTCTCATATTTCTTTTTTCTTTTATTTTTATATTTCTCATTTTTTTTGTATAGATTTTATCTTTTAAAGTAAAGGGTGACAGCAAAATTTCTTTATTTTATTTTTACTCTATTTTCTTATTTTTATTTTATTACTCTTTTATTTTTCTCATTTTTTAATTATTTTTTCTCTCTTTTTCTTTTTTTATTTCTTTTTTTAGCATTTGTTTTTATTTATCTTATTTTTGTCTGGTATCATATTTTGGCACCATTATAATGGCAAATTCATCAGGTAAACTTTAGATAGACCAGATTATTTTTAGGTGAGTTGGACCAAGTTTCTACCAGTTTTTCTCAATTTTAAGATGATCTTGTGACACCTTACCTCCAAGGCCAGCAGTAAGCACAACATGCTGCATGGCTTCTCAGTCATCTCTGCTGAGGAGAAGACCAATACTGGCAACTACTGGCTCATGAAGACCACTGGCAAGGGTAACTTCACAAAGATGAAGTTAGCCCTGACTACAAGGACCCCTAGGAAAATGAATTAATGCTGTGTATGAGTTACAAATGGGAAGATATTCAGGACTCATTGGTGAATGGAAATACAATGAGGTAGTGGCCACCTATCAGGTCTTAGGCTACAAGAGAGCCAAGCAAGAATACTACATCATCACCCTGAAGACTCTTCCTTCAGCTGATCCTACCAACAGTGGCAGTCCTCTCCCATTCTACAAAGATAGCCTTATCTCTCTGCCAACCCAAAGCAGCAGAATTTCAGTGAGGACTTCATTCCTATTCTAAAAATAGTCAGAATAGAAAGGCAGAAAATCAGCAAGCTGAGGAGGATCAAGAGTCAGTACAGAAGGCTAGCAGCATAGCCAAAGTGCCTTCCATCCCCCTACTTGGCCTGGAGAGGAAGCCCACCAACCCCAGCACAGTCCCCAGCATGGATTTGTGTCCTTCCCCCTCCACCCACTACACCAACATCAATGAGCCCCAGGTGAATCTAATTCTCCTGAGGCTGTATTCTCCAAAGGAAACTCGCTCCATAGTGAGCAAGTCCTAAGGTGCACAATGAGCAGAATTTGCTCTATGGGATGACCCTAACAATAACCAGGGCTGGCAGGGGGCCACTGGAAAGTTCTTCATCTTCACTTGTGTTTCAGGTCAGCCAGAAAAAGCTGGCATGAAGCTGAAATAAAAATTGCATGGAAATGATTGAGCCTTATGTGGTGAGCAGTGAAAGTGGTGATAATAAGAATGTGGGGAGGTCAAGCCAAACTCCTTAAACTTTACATGGAACCTGAAGATCATGAGCACCATGGAACCCAGTGAGATGGTGCGAGCTTCCATGCCTTCTCAGGTGGGACACCCTTCATGTGTTCAGCAGTCCAGAAGCTCTCCAGACCTCATAATGGAGGGATTTTTGTGGAGGCTTCATCATAAAGGCATGATTAAGTTTTAACTCAATCACTATCCCCTCGTTCCTTCATGGGGGTTGGCAGGGGTGAAGCTGAAAGTTCCAAGTTCCTAATTGTGGCTTGGTTCTTCTGATGACCAGCCCCATGCAGGAACCCACTAAGAATTACCTGATTAGAACAAACAACTCTCTTATCACCTAAGGAAATTTCAAAAGATAAGGAGCTCTGTGTTAGCAAGTGGGGTCAGAGACCATATATTAGAACAAGAGATGTACCAACTTCCCCTGTTGCTCAGGAAATTGCAAGGGTTTTAGGAACTTTGTTGCAGAAGACAGGGAAGAGACTATATACTATTTCCTATTATATTACAATATCATACTTGAACAGCAACAAATTATTAAAAGTGGTTCTGAAGGGATATTCAAAAAAGAGATGTTAAAAGTTGTTCAGAAAGAGCCATGTTGTGGGGAAGAAATGCAGAAATTGTGTATTACCTTCCTACACAAACTTTCCTGACTTTTTTGGTAGGATCAACAGGAATTTTTGGTCCTGTTGATCTGTTTCAATTATGGTCAAGAGATCTGCAATAGGACAACAAAGTCCTGTAAACCAGACTGTTGTGAGTCAAAAAAGTGGCGTGGCTGTGATCAACAAAGCAGCTTAGAGAGCCACCATAAGTGTGGTCAAGTTTCCTGACTGTTTAATATAAGAGTTATGCATTTCCACTATGATTTTTTTTTTTTAATAATAGTGGAAAGGAGCAGTCACTTTAAGAGGCTTAAGTAGGAACTGTTCAGCCAGCCTGAATTCCCAAGGGGTGGCTCCACAGTGAGCCAGATGTCCCAGGATGCCCAGAGCTAGGATTTATGGCAAGAGATAGCAGCCCAGAAGGATGAAGTAGATGGCAAGAAAAGTAGCTTTTAAAAGTAAGTTCCAGGTTACCAAGTACAATGTATTTCCATTTCAGGCACTGCACTGATGGTTTCAGAAACCCATCAGAAAGCTTCCCAGGAGATTTCTAAGAAGCCTAAAGAACATTCCAGAAGGATAATGGGTACTCATCACTCTCACCCTGCTCCCATCTGCAGTCTTCCCTGCATTGATTATCTTTATGTTACATAAATTTTTGCATTATTCTAAATATGTCTTACAAGTTTTATTTTCTTCTCACACCTGGACCAAAATGTCACTGAGTTTAAAACCAAGCTTTATTTATCTTCTATGTTATGTCCAAAACTTTGCATATTTCTGGATAAATATTTAGTGCCTAATAAATAAATACTGATAAATTGATGACGCTACCAAACTAAAGTTGAAAGATTCAATAGTTATTTATTACGGACTTGAGCTAGCTCTTTGAAGAATGTAATTTAAATACAAATAGGATGAGGGATTGGGGGTGCAATATGATCAAAGGCAAAGAGGATGGACACATAATAGAGGGGTTGGAGTAGGGGAGTTGGGCATGTGCTTCAGTGAACCAGCTTGCACCTGAGGCAGAAGGAATACAAAATAAGTATAATTTGCTCAGATATTGTAAGTCATACTATAACACTGGTATTTGTGGAGGTGTGGAGGGTACACGAAGGGTGCATATGAACTATTCAGTGGTTACACTTAACAGGCATCATTTGAAGACATGAAGAACATCAGTGAGTCAATATATGTATTTAGGTACTCTGAATACATATAATACTAAAGAATAAAAAAGCATATTGAGAGGTCAAATAGAGTTGAAGGAAGAATATAATTTGAAGTGTCTGGTTATCTATTCCTGCATAGCAAAAACCCAAAAGTTAGTAGCCTGAAATAACCTATTATCTGTCATAACTCTATGGGTTGATGGGACTAAATTGTGGGGTTATTGCTTAGGATCCTTCATTCAGTTGCTGTTAGCTGGTGGCCAGGGTTGTCTGAAGGTTTGACTCAACTGAGCATCCAAGATGGCTCCCTCATAGAGCTGTCAGTTGATTCAAGCTGTTAGCTGGGAGCTCAATTGGACTGTCAACTGGGCAGATTACATGTGTCCTCTCTTGGCAACTTGGCCCTCAGTATAGTGGCCAGTTTCCCAGAAATAGAAACAAAAAGTTTGTTCTAAGATATTTGGGTGGGAGCTGCAAGACTTCTTACGACCTACCATCGGAAGTCTCAAAACTTCACTTCCACTTCTTTATATTGGTCAATTTAAGTCAATTAGGTCAGCATAAATTTAAATGAATGGGGATTAGAATTCTATTGATGTTAGGAGGAGCAGGCACATACAGGGAGGAATGGAATTAATGGTGGCCATCCTTACTGTGAATAACAGAGAGTTAAAAACTCTTATGGAATAAATATTTAAACATTTGTTGATTGAAGGGGTATTTCTTGACCACCTGTAGTGTTCCATGTTCCAGGAATTGTAATAGGAATATTGCAGTAAACAAAATAAAGGTTTTGGCTTCATGAGGATTATATCCAAGTAGAGAAGACAATTAAAAACCATCAGTGTCAGCCATCTGATCTTTGACAAAGGCACCAAGAACACACACTTGGGAAGAGACTGCCTCTTCAGTAAATGGTGCTAGGAAAATTGGACATCCCTATGTAGAAAAATGAAACTAGACCCATACCTCTCACCATATAAAAAAATAACTCAAAATAGATTAAAGAATTAAATATGTATCCTAAACTATAAAACTCCTAAAAGAAAACATAGGGGAAACACTTCAGGAAGTAGCACTGGGCAAAGACTTTATGAATACAGCCCTCAAAGTACAGGCAACCAAAGGAAAAATAAACAAATGGGATTATATCAAGCTGAAAAGCTTCTGCACAGCAAAAGAAACAATTAACAGAGTGAAAAGACAACCAACAGAGTGGGAGAAAATATTTGCAAAATATGCTTCTGATAAAGTATTAATATCCAGAATATATAAGGAACTCAAACAAATTAACAGCAAAAACAAGTAACCTGATTAAAAAATGGGCAAAGGAGCTGAATAGGCATTTCTCAAAGGAAGATATATGAATGGCCAAGAGACACATGAAAAAATGCTCAACATCTGTATTTGGGAAATGCAAATCAAAACCACATTGAGATATCATCTCTTTCTAGTTAGGCTGGCTAATATCCAAAAGACTGAGAATAACAAATGCTAGTAAGGATGAAGAGAAAGGGGAATCCTCCTACACTGTTGGTGGGACTGTAAAATGGTGCAGCCATTATGAAAAATGGTATGGAGATTCCTCAAACAACTACAGATAGATCTACCATGTGACCCAGCTATTCCACTGCTGGGAATATACCCAGAGGAATGTAAATCATCATGTCAAAGTGATATCTGCTCTCTCATGTATATTGCAGCTGTATTCACAATAGCCAAGAGTTGGAACCAGCCTAAATGGCTGTTGGGGGCCTGAAGCCCCACACCCCTTCTTGTGAGACCGCTCCTCCTTGACAATCT